>NC_133619.1:631201014-631223514 GCF_048593235.1 Sminthopsis crassicaudata | reverse complement strand
GGACCAGGAAAGACTTTTTTGCAAGAGGTAGGACTTGAGTGGATTCTTCAAGGAGCCAGGAAAGCCAAGAGGTGGACCATCACTGTCTACAACATTTATGTATTCACTCAGAGGGCCAAGGAGATGCCAAATAAAATACCAGCAGAGGAAAAACCCAAGATCAACAGGACAACCTCATGGCTCGGTGTCTGAGGAAGGAAACCAGTGTCCTCCAGGAAAAACAAAAACAGTGCTGCTGAATTGGTTTTGGACAGACAGGTGTTTCAACTTGCTATTAGGATCCTGAAAATGTAGGGAAAGAGTTGGAAGGCACTGGATTCATTAGAAAGCCAGCCATGGGTCCCTTCCTGGAGAGGAACTCTACTTCACTCTTCTGAGGCTGTTAATAGCCTCAGATGTCATGGCATTTTCCATTCCTTTACCATTAAAGTGAGCATGTCAAGCTCCAGGATAAAGCCTGACTAGGAAAAGCTTGGCACTAAGCAGAAGTGTCAGCTCTGCCCTGAAAATACAGGGCTGATGATGATGACTCTCTCCAAGTTGCTAGAGTTCTATCAATGCTTCAAGTCAGAGAAGCTGAGTCTGGTCTTCACCATTTATTAATTCTGTGACTTTGGGGCAAGTCACTTCACATAAAATGAAGAGATTGAAATAGATGAACTTTAAAGTCCTTGCCAGCTCTAAATCTATCATTTTGTTTCTTTTGATTTTAAACACCAGGAGGAGATTGAGGAAAGGAAGTAAATTTACATGTTAACAAGCTACAAGAAAATTCTTCCTCCCCATCATTCTCGTCCACTTGATAGTTTTGGACCAGAAAGTCAGGCCAAAGATATTTCTTAAACACATGTGTAAATTTTTAAGAGTTTGAGATTATGATTTTTCTTGTGCAGCATAATAATTGTGGAAATATGTGTGTAGAAATCACGCATGTTTAGCATATTTGGATTACTTGCCATCTCAGGAAGGAGGTAGGGGAAAGGGAGGGAGAAAAAAAAATTGGACCACAAGGTTATGCAAGGGTGAATGTTGAAAAGTGTCTATGCATAAGTTTTGAAAATAAAAAAAGGTTTAGTGAACTTGAAAAAATCTTAAAAAGAATTTGAGATTATAGCTCTGAAGGGACAAGTGGAGGGAGGAGAACAACTTTGAAAAAGACTGACTCACCTGGAGACTCAAAGAGTTAATAGAAGGGTTAATGAATTTTGGGTTATGGAAAAAAGCAAGGGTTTCCCTATTATCCATTATCCATCCTGGGGAGTTGGATCTAAGAAGCAACGCTATTATTGAGCCCAGTTAAGGTGAGATGGTGCAGTGGAAAGAGCACTGACCTTGAAGTCGGGAGGAGTTAAGTTCAAATCCAGCCTCAGACACTTAATACTTCCTGGTTGTATGACCTTGGACAAGTCACTTAATCCCAGTTGCCTCAGCAAAAAAAATATATGGCAAATAAATGTCAACTTTATGAGAATTATTTTTTCTCTTATATTTAACTTGGTTTCAATAGCTTTTGTAATATCCTCAAACTGCTCATCTTCTGCAGAAGAGCTCTTGGTCTTATGTAATGAAGCAGTTCTCTCAATACATATTAGCTATAAAGACTTTATCAGATATATTTCCTCAAAGATTTTTTTCCTGGTTGCATTGATTTCGCTTGTGCTGACACTTTCCGGTATTCATGGTCTTCCTTCTTCTAGCATGCACATGTGTGTGAGTATGTGTCCACATCCTCAGAGTACCATGAACCCTGAATTTGGGACTTTTGTACATAGACAGGGGTGGAAGTGGCCCTACTAATATTAGCCTCTCCTCCATGTCTTTCATTTCCCCCATCCCCACTGGGAACCCAGAGCTGCGGAGACCTACGACTATAGAATATTCTCATAGATAGCATGCTCTTTTATACTTAGCCATCAACCATCTTATTTTTTTATTTATTCTTCTGATTACAAATCAGGAAAGTGTTAGAGGAACACGTGGGGGTGTTGGTGGGAACCACAGATCTGAATAGTGGGGGGCAGAGTAGGGGAGAATAGCTCCAAAGCTATATCTCTAGTTTGCTTCTGCTGCCATAGCTGCTATGTATGAGTTATTTGAAAAGCCGTTTCAAAGACTTTTAAATCTAACAGCAGGATTTCCCCTCCTTCACTCTCCCCACACAAAGTGTTACAGTTGGAAAAAAGACCTTCATGATCCTCTGTTCACCCACATAAATCCTCTATCTTAGGGAGTCCTTATACCATATGGTCTTTTGCTACTTTTCCCCTCTAAGGCAAAGACAAGCTTGATTTCAGCAGCTCAGCTAGACTGCTTATATTTCTTCCCTGACTGCCTAGGAAGTTTTATTTTAGGCTAAAGAGAGCCATGGGCCTATTCCCAAATGATACCCCAAAAGCTCTCTCTCCATGCTACCTCATCTAAATGGGGATGGCGGAGGAAGGGGAATCAAAGGGGGGCGTCTGTGATGAGATGCTATTCAATGGGCAATCAGAATGGGCTTCATGTCAGGTTATTCTTTATTTCTAGCATTTTAATTAAACAAAATCAAATCCCAGACACTTTTCTTTATTTCCTCCAAATGTCCCCTGACATCAGGTTAGACTTTTTTAGCCCACAAATACCATGAAATCCTGTACTATCTTAGGCCCAGCTCTGAAACATGGGTATATAAGGAATTTATTTTATTTTTTTTAAAGGAGAGAGAGAGAGAGAGAGGGAGAGTGACTAAGAATACTTCACTGATATTTCTCCTTTATTTCCTTAAGGGGCAATAATTCAGTTGCGATCCGGCAGAGGGTACTTTCTTTAAATAGAACATTCTGATTCACAAGCACAAGAAGGAAATAAATATTTTCTTTTCATTTTCAAGAGACATCCACGAATAACCGGTTTCTTAAATAGTATTTTATCATCCACATTTTTTAAAAGGAAAAAAAAAACACAGAGGAACCATAAGAAACCCACCCTTCAACCCAAGAATGGTTTACTTGTGACCTAGATATTTGAAAAATAGCATTAGGCTTGTCAGAAGCCCGGCAGGATGGAGGCGGCCTACTGTCCTCCTCTGGAATGCGAGCCGGCTCCCTGCTCCTCCCCAGGCTGCCTCTGGGAACTGAGGGGCTCAAGAGACCTCTTTTTGAGGGAACTGATCAATGAGGATTATACATTAAGGGAATGTAACAAAGGCACCTTTAATCCTCCTGGCTCACCCCCTTGTTGCGTCTGGGTCTGGATGGGGCTGGGATGGCCTTGCCCCTGGGCTCCCCTACCTAGCTAAGGAGACTCAGGATTTAAAGGGCCATTGGGCCAGGGTTTTCCATTAGTCTCTCTGTGAAATGTCCTGAACTCAGTGAAAAGAACAGGAGTCCCTCCCCCCTTCCTCTCTCCCCTCAACACAGGAGAAAGTGGTCTGAATAGAGTATCTGGAATCAGAAAAGCCTGTGTTCTGCCCCAGAAGTTGTCTGGCTTCCGTGATGTGCTGGACAAGTCCCTTGTGTCTATGTCTCCCTACTATTCCTTTCTATTCCTATCAGAATAGAAGCTCATTTCATTTTTTTTTTGTAGCTGTCCCCATTATACAGGTCAAGAAACTGACCTACACAGACCCGTTATGTGATGGAGACATAAATAAGCATGGATGGGTTAGATATGAAATGTATTTGAGGTATTTCGAGAGGGAGGCTCCTAAAGGGGACATCAGGGAAGGCTTATTGAAGAATGTGGTATATTTGGAATAATTCTGGGAGATGGAAGTTTGCCCTTTGTTCTCCAAGAGGACCGTGAGGGAGGGGATCCCGTGACATGCAAGAGAATTGGATTTCAGGGAGGAAGGGCTGGCCAAGGTCACCTGCCTCACTTTCCCCTCCAGAGCCATCTGCGTCCAGTGGCCAGATAGAGATCTGAATGGCTGGAGATGCCCTTGGAGGCAGGGGGAGAGCCAAGGTCTTCACTAGGTCTCAATCTGACTCAGGCTGCACCTACTCAGGGATTAAGGCTGGGGAGCAGTGGAGGCAAAGAATGGCCTCTAGTCCAAAAAATATGAATAAATAAATAAGGCAGTAAGGATGCTCTCTGGATCCAAAATGTCTTTCCTTGTGACAGTTCTTCAAAAACTCAATGATACTATCATCTCCCTAGACCTCCATTTACCAACTACCTAATTTGGGGTAAGCCATTAAGCTTCTTGGAGCCTCAGTTTCCATATCTGTTCAGTGGACTTAATAATACATTACAATATAGGGTAGTCGTGAGGAATTGTTTCATTTACCTTAAAGGACTAGGGGTGTGTGTGTGTGTGTGTGTATGTGTGTGTGTGTGTGTGTGTGTGTGTGTGTTGTGTGCTCAGTATATCTGTTATTTCATGGATGAGTTAGTAGCAAAGCCCCTCTGTCAGAGAAACTCCATGAGATTTATAGGCTTGGAGAGTCGTCTGGGAGACATTGAGAGATTGACTGCCTTACTCAGCATCCTAGCCAGTACATGGTAGAAAGTAAAACTCGAACTCAGATCTCCCTGATTCCAATGCTGTGCTGCCTGAGTTATGTCCTTTATAAATACTAAATGTGGGTTGTATTGTGTTCTGTTTGTTCTTGTTCAGGCTCTCCAGCTCTTCATGACCCCATTTGGGTTCCCACCCCCCCCTTCTCCATTTGCCATTCCCTTTTCCAGCTCATTTTATAGGTGAGGAAATTGAGACAAGTAGGATGAAATGACTTGCCTAGGGTCAATCAGCTAAGAAGTATCTGAGGCTGGGTTGGTGAGTTTTCCTGATTCCCAGGTCCAATATTCTATCCACTGAGCCACTTAGATGCTCCATACCCATTCTACAGATGAACAAACTGAGGCAGACAGAGGTTAGGTGAGTGTAGGAATAAAATTTGGTCTTAAATCCCCTCTCAATCACTTATTATCTTGTGACTGTGAGAAAATCATCGGCCGTCTCTGGCCCTCGGTGTCCCCATCTGTAAAATGAGATAATTGGACTAAATGACCGATTCCAATTGACGTTCCCATTATCCTGAAGCTGACACTAATAGCCCCAACCACTTTGGCGGGTCAGATAAGTTGTCCAAAGGTCTGAATCTTCCCCAAGCAGGGACCAAATTCCAGCTCCCTCCTCTTTCCTCCTCCCACCCAATCCCAACACTAGTCCAACGCTTATCAGGGATTCTTTTCTGTACAGAAGTTTTATGACCTGTCACCTTCAAACCTCAGAACTCGCCACCAGAATGTGGCAAACCACCATGTAGTGGAAAGAGCCCAAGATTTTGAATCAAAAGACATGAGTTCAAATGCCTGCTTTGTTCTTTCCTGAGTGACTTTGGGTGATCTACTTAGGATCTTTCCTTCTGTTTGTCAGAATCAAATCCACAGGCTCATCAGATTGTAAATTTTATATTGGAAGGGATTTCAGCAGTTATTGTTTTCTCTACCATTTTACAGATGAGGAAACTGAGGCCAAAAAAAAGTATAGGTGGCCTGCCCAGAGTCGTCTAGGAAGTGTCTGAGGCAGGAGTCAAGCCCACATTCCCTGGCTCCAGAACCATTGTTCTGTCCATTTTCCCACACTTGCTTGTGTGTTTTCTACACTTGCTTATGATTCCCTTATTAGCTAAATAACAGCTAAAGCCTCTAAAGCTTGAAATCCTAGAATATGAAAAAAACATTTTGATAGCACTTACAAGACTGCAAAACACACTCTCTGCATTATCTCTGCTGAAACTCAGAACAACCCCTTGAGGTGAAAGGTAACCTGAATCCCATTTTACAGATGATAATGTTGAGCCTCAGAGTTCCCCATAATTATTATGCAACAGAGGCAGGATTTGAACTAATAGCATACAGAATTCAAATCTGGCTACCACATGCCATGCTGTCTCACCCAATATATGTTCCCATGTCATTATTAGTAAAGGGAAGAAAGGAGGTGAGACACAGAGAGAGAAAGAGAGGGAGAGATAAAGGAAACTATGGCAGAGACAAGAAGATGGGGAGAGAGACAGAGACAGAGACAGACAGAAACAGACAGAGACAGAGACAGAGAGACAGAGAGAGACAGAGAGAGAGAGAGACAGAGAGAGAGAGACAGAGACAGAGAGAGACAGAGAGAGAGAGAAAGAGAGAGAGAGCGAGAGAGAGAGACAGAGAGAGAGAGAGAGAGAGAGAGAGACAGAGAGAGAGAGAAAGAGACAGAGAGAGAGAGACAGAGAGAGAGAGAGAGAGAGAGAGAGAGAGAGAGAGAGAGAGAGAGAGGAGGAAAGAGGGTGGAGATAAAGAATATTTCTATATGTTATCCAAGAGCCACTTATTCCTAAACAATGACTTTCTTGAGATATTTTTGCATCTTTCTGCTCATTTTCTACGCTTCAACTTCTTAGAGCCTCACTTTCTGCATCTGTTAAATGGGCATAATAATATACTACACTTTAAGGTTGTTGTGAGGCAACAGTTTGATACACACTTTAAAGCACTATAAATATATAGGATTCTCTGTGTGTTTGCATCTATATCTATATATCTATATACATACATACATATATGCACGTACACAGAGATCTGTCATCTGTGGGGACTTCCTAGAGCCAAACCCCTCCATCAAAGCAGCTCAGATTTCCCAGGAAGCAAACAGGTCCCAGAACTTGTGGAAAAAGTGGGGGTGAGAGGTATGGAATTAGAACTGGAGAGATCCAAAATTTTCCCAGATGGGAACTGTCCTAAAGAGTTTCTTTCCCTTTGGCATTCCCTTCAGGGCAGACATTTGCCATTCTTTGTATCCCTGGGCACTTAGCCCAAGGCTTGGTACATGTAAACACTTAAAAGATGCTTTTTCAACTGACTGACAGACTTCAGGGTGGTTAGACTGGCAAACTTAAGTAATATGTGGAGCTTAAGAAGGAGCGTCTTTCCTAGCCAGAAATCTGCTGGTATATACGGTGCAAGACACAGAATAGGTTCACTGGATCCTCAGTTGCCTGGTATGGCAGAATACTCCCATAATCCTTGCTACTGAGAAAATTGAAGCTGGTGGATCTCTTGAGCTTGGGAGTTCTGAACTGCAATAGGGTCAAATTAATTGGGCATCCTCCCTATGTCTGGACCATGAGTCTCTGAGACCAGGGGACCACCAGTTTGCCTAAAGTAGTGCTACCGGGTTGGGAATAGAACGAGTCAAAGCTCCCACAAGGAGCAATAATGGGATTTTAAAAAAATGACTCAATCAACAAGCATAATTTCTGTCACTGTACTAGATACTGGGGCTACAAAGATCAGCTCTTGCCTTCAGAGAATTTACCTTCCATTGAGAGAAAGTCAACATTTGCTGTGGCCTCTGGAGGGAAGGAATTAGACAGTACAAGATATGATAATCCCATTGGCTTCCTCTTGGATCACAACTGGGAAGCCATTGTTTTAATTCCGGGCCCACAAATGGGATGTGGGGACGTGTTAGCCTATGTTTTTAGTTACCTCTCTTGTTCCTCAGCTGAGAATTTCTCCAGAAGGCATCTCCCCTCCTTCTTATTCTCCCGCTTTGAAGCAAAGAGTACATTGTATGAACTAACAAAATATAGAAGAAATCAAGTCAGATCCCATCAGCAGTGACCTGTGGAAGGGGCCGCTGTGTTTTGCTGCTTTATAACCCTTGAGCTCATGGGTGAGGCTCGACTCTGGGAAGATAACCGCTGGATTTTCCCCAGAAATGGTCCGGCTGGAGTGGGGAGAACTTTTCTTTCTTTCTCGTCTGATCTGGACCGGCGTGCTTCTCCACTCCGAGATAATGCCGGCTTTAATTGTACATCTCATTGTGTCATCCCGGCTCAGTCGTGTTCAAAAATACCTCCATCCACTCCTTTCCCATTTAGGTCTTACTAAAGTCCATTTGAGCTTATCAGCACAGTAATTTCATGAGCAGAGCTAAGATTTCTCCCATTTAGACCCAGGGCATTGTCTGTCGCAGCTGCCGCTGAGATAAACCCTCACCCAGAACAAAGTCGAAATGACCTTTTACAAGTAGAATCGGCCTTGTTTCCCTCCAGACTAATTTATCAGCCTTCATTTCAGCCCAGGAGCTCAGCGGAGGCCTGAAAGAACATTATGAAGACCGTGAATGGACAGAAGGATTAAGATGCTTGCCTAGTTTCCTCTTTTTTTTCCCCCCTTCTCCAACAGACACCTTCTGGATTTACTGAGATGTAAGCTTTAAATGACCCTAAGTGGGGAACCGACATAAACTTGGGGGGGAGTGGAGCAGTGAAAAAAGAAAAAAACAACAACTCAATATCCTCTACGAGGGAGAAGATCTGGCAAAAATTCATCAAGGCTCCTCCTATTCCAGCCTACATCCGGATAACCACCGTGCCCCCCCCCCCCAACTTCTCAGTTCATCCTTGCATCCTTGGCAGCAGGCAGGGCTAAAGTAAACTCTGGGAAGCTAGACAGACTGAGGAGCCCACTCCCATAAACAGAGAAGCAGAGACAGAGACTTTTCTGTTCAGGTGATTGGTAAGGTCTAAAATTCTGCCATCATGGCTTCTGGAGCTTGGTCCCTAGACCCAAGCTCGCTGCACATCGGAATGAACCGCTTCCTTTAATTGCTCATCGGAAACACTTGCATCATAGGGAAAGACACCCACGTCCACATAGATAACTGACATTTGCGTGAATTATGAGGATATTCAGGGAGGCTTGCTGGACAGAATATTTTCCAGTTTGGGTAAAACATTTTTCTTGCTTCCAGGTGAATCAGCTAACTCCTGCCCCCGTGTCACACTACTACATGACCCTCCCACTCCTTTCTTTCATAATTTATTGAACACGGGGGAAGAGGAGGAAGGAAGTCTTTCCAACACCGACATATTTATGCCGTGTCATTTCTCAGAAATTCAGTAGATGGCTATTACTCATGCCTTGACTTTTACAAAGAGCTCTGAAGACATAGAAATTCCTTGAATAGTATAATTACAGATTGAAAGGTGGACAGAACCTTGCTAGACATCATTGTACCCCCTCATTTTACAACTAAGGAAGTTAAAACACAGTAGAGCCATTCCATGATTTTGTCCATGTGTTCTTAGCACTTTCATAATCTCTTGCACATAGTAGGTGCTTAATAAAAGTTGACTTGATTCAAATGATTTAAAAAAAATCCTACGGCGTAGAGAAGATAGAATGCTATAGTGGAGGAAATACTGGTCCTTCAGTCAGAGAAACTGGATTTAAATCCCATACCCAACACTTATTAATTAGGCCGTGAACCTGCATAGTCTCAGTTACTTTAAAAAAATTGAAGGGAGTTGATTCTTGTGGTCCTTTCTAGCTTTAACTATAGAATGCCATGACCTGGGTTCAGTTCCCCCCCTGCAAAATGAGGGGGTTAGACTGGATAACCTCTGGGAGCATTTCTAGCTTCAGATCAGTTGTTCTTAGCCTAGGGTTCTCTGATTCCCCAAGGGTCTGTGATCTGGGGACCTTTAAAAATTTTGATAACTATATTTCAATAGTATTGATTTTCTTATAATCTGCATTTTATTTTTTTAATTAACTTTATAATTATAACTTTTTTGATAGTACATGTGCATGGGTAATTTTTTACAACATTATCCCTTGCACTCACTTCTGTTCCGAATTTTCCCCTCCTTCCCTCCACCTCCTCCCCTAGATGGCAGGCAGTCCCATACATGTTAATATATGTTATAGTATATCTTAGATACAATATATATGTGCAGAAACGGATTTCTTGTTGCACTGGAAGAATTGGAAAATAACCTGGGAAGAAAAATAAAAATGCAAACAGTTGACACTCATTTCCCAGTGTTCCTTCTCTGGGTGTAGCTGGTAATCTGTATTTTAAATAAAAACATAGGTATCTCTGGATTTCAGCAGACTGCCAGAAGGACTGCAAAAAATATTAAGAACTCCTGTTCTTTATCTATGATTTAGTGATTGAGGGATGGGGAGGGGGAACTTTCAAGGTCATCTCATCCAAATGCTCCATTTCACAGTTGAGAATGGTTGATCAAGGTCCCACAAATAGTAAAGTAGCAGTTGCAGAACTTGAATCCAGAACATCTTTCCCAAATCCATCAACTTTCCATGACACTACACCAGTAAAAATAACTTGCATTTTTTTTTTTTTGCATTTTCAAGTTTACTCCAAACATTTGCCTAAACTATCCCCAAGAGAGAGTCTGTATCATGATTACTGTACCCATTTTAAAGAAGAGGAAACTGAAGTCCAGTGAGGTGACCTGCTCTTGAGCGTGCAATGCAGCTAGGATGCAGAAAGCGAGATTTTGTATCTCCTCTGTGGCTGACCTTCCTTGTCAGAGTCAGGTAACCCAAAACCTTTCAGACTTTCTGCAGCCATCTGATCAAAATCCAGTGGAGGCTAAACAGTGCTGCCCCAATCTCCCAAACATTCATTCTCCCTCTGCAGAAGGAGATGATGAGAAGAAGGCATTGTGCCAGACTGTCTTCCCCTAAATGAAAGATGGAGGGACTGCTGTATTTATCTCCTTTGGAGATCCTGAGCGCCTCTTCGTCTAACTGAGTTAAAAGACCACACAATGAAGACAGCACACTGTCTGAGGTTTCCATGTGTCTCCCTGAGATGCCTTTGGAAGCAGATCCATATAAACACGGTGAGGGTTCATTTTCAGGCTGGAATGAACAAAATGGCTAAAAGAATTCTGAGCTTGTTTGTTACTTGAGGGAAATACTAATCAAAGGCATCATTGGAGCTTAAGTCTAGATTTTTAAGAAGGGATATTGGATACCATTTTACAACGGTGGAAACTGAGGCATGGGGAAAATGAAATCACTTGATTAAGATCAAAGAATCAGAAATCTAGGCCTAGATTCAGGTGTACCTGACTCTTTGTGACCCATGGGGTTTTCATGACAAAGATACCGGAGTAGTTTTCTATTTTCTCATCCATCGGATTAAGGCAAATACAGGTTAAGTGGTTTTGCCCAGAATCACATGGCTAATAGCTTTAGGATTCATATTCAGGTATTACTAATTCCCAAACTTGTCTACTGTATCTGAAACAGTTCTGATCTTACATAGAGCTGGAAGAGAACTTACCTACAATTTCATCCAACCTCCTTTCCCAACACACCTATCACTTTATCCCACTTTAATTGTCAGGGTCCTAGATTTAGAGGCAGAAAAAACACAGGATCATGAATTTAGAGGGAGGATGAATTTTAGAAGCCATCTAGTCCATTTCCCCTGATTTTACAGTTGAGGAAACTGAGACTCAGGAAAATTGAGGGACTTGCTCAAGATCATACTGGCAGAACCATAGGATCAAAGGTAGAATTTGAACCAAGGTTCTCTGAACCCAGAGCTAGCATATGTTCTGAGTTATTATTCTTGCAATTGGCAATGAATTAAGTCTGCGAAATCCAGACTCTGCCCCGCTCCTTTGGGAAGGAACCGTATTTGCTGTGGCTCTTCTGATGGATGGTGTCTATGTGACACCAGATGGATCACACCTGGCAGGAGCATGTGATGGCCCTTTTACTTAGATACACCTTCAAATCCCAAGAGAGCTGAGACCTACCCAAGCAAATCCTTGCATTTTAATTATCCAACCTTAGTGTTTCATACTATCAGCCATGGGGGGAGGTGCAGGATATGGTCCATGAAAAATGTCTGCATCTATATTATAAATCCCAGGTGTGTTTTTGGAGTTGTTTAACCTCTTCCTTATAATCATCATCTCATTGCATTTCTCTTCTTCTATGGAATGCAGATAGAAACAGAATCTGAATGAGTCACTTTCTGCTATTATTCATTTATATTTAATGCTCTACAGACCATTGAGTTAGTAGATGAAATCATTAATTTGAGGGAATTAAAAAATATAAACTCATCTTCTGAAAACTCACAGAATGCATCCTTGGTACCACTCAAGTAACAATAGACAGAATGTCAAGGACGATATGCAGGTGCTTCTTGTTCCACATGACCTTAAACTCTTCCACGGGGTCCCTATAGTTTGAAACTTTTCATTCTCTAGAGCATGGAAGATATGAATTCTTGGTCATTCTATTTTGGCTAATCTATTTAAAATGATGTTTTAAAATTTTATGGACCAATGTGAAATGATGGGCAATGTTCTGTCTGTGATGATATTCTGATTTTTTTTAATTGTCCAGGGTATTTAAGAGTTAATTATTATTAATGTGTTCATATATCAAGATAGTTAATTGTTTAGGGGAAAGGGTACTTTTTATTACTGCCATGAGAGATACGGTATCATGGAAACAACACGATATTGGGGTATCATGAGACCTGAATTCTAATTCACCTACATGCTGTGTGACCTTGGACAGCTCCCTTCCTTTTCTGGGTCTAAATTTCCTTATCCATAAATTGAGGAGTAAGGACTAGATAATCTTTCTCTGTCCTCTCTTTCTCAAATAATAATAGCATTTAATTTTTCAAAATACATGCAAAGATAATTTTCAACATTTACATTGCAAAACCTTATGTTCCAAAATTTTCTCCCTCCTTTTCTCCCTCCCTCCTCCCCTAGATAGCAAGTAATCTAATATAGGTTAAACATGTGCAATTTTTCTTTTTCTTTTTTTTTTTTTTTTTTTGAGGCTGGGGTTAAGTGACTTGCCCAGGGTCACACAGCCAGGAAGTGTTAAGTGTCTGAGACCAGATTTGAACTCAGGTCCTCCTGAATTCAAGGCTGGTGCTCTATCCACTGCGCCACCTAGCTGCCCTGCAATTTTTCTAAACACATTCCACATTTATCATGCTGTGCTAGAAAAATCAGATCAAAAGTGGGGATGAGAAAGAGAAAAAAAAAAAACTTAACAAACAACAATACAGAGGTGAATATCTCTCTGGATGCAAATGACTCTCCACCACAAGTCTCTTGGAATTGCCTTGAATCACTTCATTGTTGAAAAGAGCCAAGTCCATCATAGTTGATCATCCTGTAATGTTGTTACTGCTGACTACAATGTTCTCTTGGTTCTACTCACTTCACTTAGCATCAGTTTATGTAGATCTTTCCAGGTTTTTCTGAAATCATTCTGCTCATCATTTCTTATAGAACAATAATATTCTATAACATTCATGTACCATTAACTTATTCAGCCATTCTCCAACTGATGGGCATCCACTCAGTTTCCACTTTCTTACCACTATGAAAAGGGTTGCTACAAACATTTTTGCACATGTGGGTCCTTTCCTCTTTTTTATGATCTTTTTGGGATTACCGACACAACGCACTATTGGATCAATGAGCATGCAAAGTTTGATAAACCTTTGGGCATAATTCTACATTGCTCTCCAGAAGAGTTGGACTAGTTCACAATTGTACCAATAATGTATGAGTAGGACTAGATTATCTCTAAGGATTCTCTAGCTAGCTGTGTGACCTTTAACAAATCACTCCCTTCTCTGATCTTCAGTCTCTATCTCTCAAGCGAGGGACACGGTAGGTGATGCACACTTGCCATCCCAACTATTATATAGGGTAAGGTTGATGGATTGCATGAGCTTGGGAGTTCTGAGCATCAGTAGGTTACGCTGAGGAGGTTTCCATACTAAATCTAGCTCCATCATGGGGTAGAGAGGCCACAAGGTTGCCTTAAGAAGGAGCCAACCAACACAGGTTGGAAATGTAATGGATCAAAGGTCCATTGGCAATAAACTTGATAGAGAGTCCTTGAGGGCTGGGAACCTTCTTTTGCCTCTCTTTTGTATTCCTATGCTTACTATAGTGCCTGATACATACACTAGGCACTTAATAAAATATTTATTTGTAGACTGACAGATTGGACCTGTGAGCAGCTATCACAGGGAGTGAGATAGGGAAACCCAGTCTCAAACTAACAAAAATCTGTAAAATTGAGAATCAGATTAGATGATCCCTAAAATCACTCCCAGCTTTGACATTTCATAGTGTTCTATGAACACTGAATAATGTTTAAGGTCACTTGGAGGAGTGAGCAATAGGGAGATCATATGAATTAAACAGAGGACAAAAGGGTATTTTTTGGTCCAACCATTAACAGTTTTCTGATTTATTCTCATATGTCAGCCCAACTATTTTACAAAAAGCTTTTCCTGACCACTTGCTAGTGCCTTCTCTCTATTAATCATTGACCATTTAGCCTGTATATATTTTGCTCATATGTAGCTTTTTTTAATATATTGTCTCCCCCCTTGAGAGCAAAAGGGACAGCCTTTTGATTTTCTTTGTATTCTCAGTACAATGATCAGTACATAGTAGGTGCTTAATAGATGCTTATTGATTAATTGATCATGAATTTTGTTGGGTAAAATTTCACAGTTGCTCGCTTCAGTCTTAGTTTTTTTTAGCAGCATGTATTGCCTTTGTGGGCCCCAGCACTGCCCTCTCCCCAGCCTTACAAATCTCTCTTTGAAAAAGACATGTTGTGAATACATTCTAAACAACCAGAAAATGGATACCGTGTAGTCACCGGGGCAAGATCTGAAGGAGTTTTGAGTCCACATATTCCTTTATAAAGCGTAGTGCCAATTTAGCAGAGAGGGTAGCGGTATCCAGATGGTAAAATCGGGATTGCATGGATTATAATTTATTACCTATGGTAGTCATACAGATAATTTATCCACACTCTACATTTTCTATACTGCTCTCTCTCTCCTTTCTGGGCTATGTTTTCACTAGACTGGCATTTTCCTACTCTGATGAATTAACTGTCAATTGAAGTTACTGAGATAAATCAAAACAAATGGATAGGGTGCTCCATATTGACTTTCTCCCCCAATGATTCTCAAAGCCACTTTCTGAGACTGGGGCTGCTGCTGGTGCCTTCTCAGGGTTCTAAAGACATTTACAAGGAAAAGGCAGGGACTGGGGTATCATCAAGATGGGAAGCACTTATTAAATAATTTGGTTTCACCATTTAAGTAGCCAATGACAAAGTATTTGAAGGAACTGTTCATTTCTGTAAGGGTTTTCTAATAGACTTCATTGGCCGGAGGGAAGATATAGGGCAAAGTGAATAATGAAAGAGTTATAAATCCAAATCACCAAAGCAATGACAAGAGCCATTTCCCTTGTTTAAAGTATTTAAAGTTATTAGCCCTCTGAGATCAAATATATGCACATTGTTTATTTACAGGTAGATTGTAGGAGAGTCATAGAACCTTAGAATTTCAGAGTTGGAAGGGCCCTTGGACACCCCGGAACCCTACCCATACCTGAAAAAGAATTCGCCTGTGTAAAAACAAATTTGAGAAATGGCCATTAACCTTTGCTCAAAGACTCTGAATGAAAGGAAATCTTTTAAATCCTAAGGAAAGTCTTCCCCTTTGGGTACGATTCTAATTGTCTGTAATCTTTTCCTTATATCAAGCCCCAAATGTGCCTCTTGGCAAGTTCTCCCTGGCTGTGCTCCCTCTGGATCCAAGCAGAATTAGTTGAATCTTTTCCATGAGAAAAAGGTGATACTTAAGGATAGCTGTCATCTCCCCCTCAAAGTCTTCTCTTCTTTAGGCAGCTATGATAGAGCACTGGACCTAGAGTCATGAAAACCTGAGTTCAAATCTGACCTCAGATACTTACGGTTTCTGTGATCTTGGGCTCTGTTGATTCAGTTTTCTTAACTGTGAAACAGTGATAATAATAATAATAGTGAAGATCAAATATGATCATATTTGCAAAGTGCTTACTTAGCGCAGTGCTTAGCACACAATAGGCTCTTAATAAATGTTTTTTCCCCTTCCCTTATTCCTACTAAGATAAAAAGTTAAAATTCCTTTTATCTGTCCATGTGAAATAAATGTAAAATATTTTACTTTTAAGGTTGCCTTCCTATGGGCACTTTTTACATTAGTAAATTTTTTTTCTGAGTTGTGTCTAGCTCTCTGAGATTCCGTTTGTTTTGTTTTGCTTTTAGCAAAAATCATTACCTGAGTGATTTGCCATTTTCTTTTCCAATTCATTTGACAGAAGAGGAAACTAGGTAAATAGGGTTGAGTGACTTGCCCAGGATCACACAGCTAGAAAATGTCAGAGGCCAGATTTGAAGCCAGGAAGATGAGTCTTCTTGACTCCAGGCCAGCAATCTATCCACTATGGCATGACCTAGCTGCTCAAATTAATAAGCATCTTCCTTCAAACATAGTGCTTAGAACTGAACACAATCCTCCAGATTTGGAAAATCCAAATGCCATCTTCTAAGAGAGACTTTTCCTTATTCTCTTAGATGTTTAAATCTTCCCTTCAAAGTCTATTCTATGGATTCTAAAATGTACTTGGTTGCTTATTGTCTCTCCTGAGATCATGAGGCTAATTTTTGTCTTTCTTTGTAGCTTCCATGCTTAGCTCAGTGCCCAGAACATAATAGGTGCTTAATAAATGTCCTCAAATTATGTTGTATTAAATTGAATGACCAACTCTTCTGCCTTCAACTCAATTCAATTCAACTACCTTCAGAAGTCTAGCTTTCTTCGCTTTCACATCATACTGTTGACTCCTATTATATTTGTAGCCCCTGAAATTTGATTTAGATTTGAAGGATCTGAATTCAAATCATGATTCCCCTACTTATTATCTGTGAAAATGATTAAGACGTTAAAATTTCTCTGTTTTTTTTTTTCCAAGAGAACTTTTGTCTCAGTCATTCCTTTCCCATCTTGTACATGTGAATGATTGAAGTGGGAGAGAAGTACTGAGGATGCCTGATACTGTGATTAGAGAACAGAGCCCTTTGAAATGTAAATGTAGCAGATGGATTCTCTTTGCGGGAATCATTATTTCCAAGGCCCATTGGTTCAGTCCATTCATTGGACCAGATCATGGATAGCTACTGGACCAGAAGCAGTGACAAAAGGGCAAGAGAATAACTAGTTTGAATCCCATGTGCGGACATATGTATTAAGGATGATACTAATAAAAAAGATGTCACACACCTATTAAAAATGCTGTGAATAAAAAGGTGTCAGAAGTTTTTTTTTAAATGATTGGAATTATTGTAAAAGGGACCCTTCCAAAATCACAGAGATGGAATCCGATTTGGCCTAAGCATGGTCTTGCAAGTTTGATTCCGTACAGATAGAATTTCCCATTCATCCTGTCCTCCATGGTCTCTGTGGTGTGTGCATAAGTAAACCTCTCAATTAAAGGAAGGGCTGGCAAGGAGAACAGGATTGGATGTTTATTCTACATGCATGGGGAAGGCTTTTGTTGTTGCAGTTGCTTTTACAATCATGTTCCAATCAAGAGAAAATGATTTGAAGATTAAACAATATGGCTTTTCCATTTTGATGGGAAAAAGTACTATCAGTTCCCAAGCAAGCCCCCCCAAACAAAGGAACTTGAATAAACTTGATACAATGGAACA
Source organism: Sminthopsis crassicaudata (assembly GCF_048593235.1). Taxonomy (NCBI): domain Eukaryota; kingdom Metazoa; phylum Chordata; class Mammalia; order Dasyuromorphia; family Dasyuridae; genus Sminthopsis; species Sminthopsis crassicaudata. The sequence continues at coordinate 631,206,156 of NC_133619.1, read as the reverse complement.
AGATCTTTATTGAGCATTGAAGGACTTGAGTCCAGAACGTTTCTCTGTCACTTCTTACCTTTTTGACACAGGCGAGTGACAATTTCTCGATGTCTCAGTAGCCTCATCTGTAAAATGGGAGAGTTGGACTAGCAGGAATCCAAGACTCCCTCCATCTCTAGATCTGTAATCTACAAAATTAGGGCATTTAAATAGATGACTCCATAATAACCTTTTGCTGTAAAGCAAACATCTTTTAGGAAATTCTCAACAAGGGTTTTTGAGGGGTGGGTGGAGTGAGGAGTGTAGAGGAGGAAAAGAAGGATGAGGAGGAAGAGGAGGAGAAGGGGATAAAGGAGAAGGAAAGAGGAGAGAAAAAAGAGATATCAATTCTTTTTTTTTTTTTTTGAGATACAATTCTCATTCTCCATTACATCAATAATATCTGTATTTTTTGGTGATTATTAAACTCTACTCTTGAGATGAGTTCAGAACAATCATAGTTTTGAAGCTAGGGTGGGCCTTCAAGGCCTTCCAGTTCAGTACCTTAATCTTAGAAGTGAAAACAAGAGAGAGAAATTCTTATAGGGAATGGAAGGGTAACCTTGAATTCAGATAAACATGGCTTTGAATCTAGTTTCTGGCAAATGCAAGTTTGTGATCCTAGTCAAGTCAACCTCCCAGCGCCTCAGCAGCTCAGGGTCACATAGCTAGTAAGCATTGGGAATGGGACTCTTATTTCTCTGACTTAGGTTTGTGCCCCTAGCTCAGCCCCATGCCTGGCAAATAAGCACTGGCTGAATTGAGTTTTGGAAGGATGCTCGTCCAACATGTTATTTTTTTGGGTTAGTGCCCATTGTTAGGAGTTGAGGTCCCCAGAGCCAGACTCAGTGATCTCTGATGCTGATTCTTCCTCACCTTGAACAGCCTGGAGAAAGTTCTTTTTGAAAAATAAAAGGTTAAAAAGGAAGGGAGGGTGTTCAGGGAAAGGGGAGAGAGAAGGCCAGCCTGCTCAGCAGTAGGTTAATTGGAGAATGGAATACCAGTGTCTGTGCAATACCACAGTTCCTTGGGACAATGTCCTAAAGAGGTCCCAGCCCGGGATTGTTAGTGAATTAGCTGAAGTCAGAAACCTCCTGAATGAAGTAAAGTGGAGGGGAAATGAAGGTTAGGGTATAATTCAGTCTCAATTAGGTGGGCCATTCACTGGGGCTGAAAGGCCTCTGAGCTTCCTTTCTTGAAGAATAGGGAGGGAAGCAAACTTTTGTTTGCCCAGGGGGTGAATAGCTGATTTTTTTTTTCAGGGATAGATTTACCTACAATCCAGTGACATTACGAGAGGTGGGAAAGGCCGAACTGGAAATAATCCCCATGTCATGAGTAGGAGTGACAGCAGACACAATACAGTGGAACTGAGGTGTTGGCAAGACCCAAGACTCCTACTGCAAAGGCCTTAGAGACTCCTGGAATATTTCAGTATTGTGGAGAAGAGTTAGTCCAACAGATTTAGTTTATACGTTACTTATTGAAGCTGGCCATGTCTGCATGCACACGTATACAAATATAGACAGAGATATGTATGTGTGCAAATATTTGTGTGTACACACATGTGCATATACCCAAAATATGTGTCTCCATAAATAAGGACACATAAGACATACATGTTCAAACACACACACATATATTAGTTATCCAAACTTTGCTTGGAAGAGGGAGAACCTACCGCCTCTCATATGTCTATATGTGTGTATATACATGCAAAATATATTAATATATAAAATAAATAAATATAAAATATAAATACACATGAATTAGATAAATATATAATATCTACTCACATATAAGGACACATTTACACACATGTATGTGTGTTCATATTTAACATATGATCATATAACATACAATTCCTATGTCCATAGAGGTTTATGGATGAATTTTCAAAACATTATATTTCTATTTAGTTGGAAATATTCATTTAAATGTATATTTGTCTTTGCCAAAGAATACTAGTGTCTCTTCCTACATGAAGCCCTTCTTAAGCCTCTACCCAAGATTTTGGGGCCCTGACTTCTTCCCCAAACTCCTGGAAATATATTACACTGTTCTAAAAACTATATTTTCTAGTACCTTAGGGTCATGTTGTGTTCAGTGTGGCTCAGTAGAAAGAGTATAAGGCCTGGAGTCAGGAAGATCTGCTTTCAAATACTGTCTTTGACACTTACTAGCTGTGTTAACTTGGACAAATCACTTAATCTCTCTGATGTTAATTCACCAGGAACCTTGAGGGTTCTGGGAAGGGGGCAAGGATTGAATTGAATCAGAAGTTCCTCACAATTGTAAAATTCTGTGATTTGGGAAGTTAGTGAATGAATGGATCAAGATCAAGTTTGGTTAATTCATTAAAAATTCATACAATGTACACATATTCTTACCCATGCCTACCTGCCAATATACACATGTATGTACACAGACATACACAGACAATAACTAGAAGCATCAAGAATCAAACCACCTGAGTCTTTGAAGTGTTATTTCAGGGAATCACTGACAAGGCTGCCCAATTGTGGCTCATGAGATAATCCCAGCCCTCCAGGCCCTTGACCAAGACATGGGGCAGGAAGTGAATAAGTACTTCACTGAGTTGAGAAGTTTGAATATTGCCCTGAAATGGCCAACCCAGAATATTACTATTTAAAAAAAGGGGGGAAAATCCCCTCTTGCCTCTGCTCCAATGTTTGAATCAGAAGCCATACCACTAGGGACTTCCCATCAGTCAGTCAATCAGCAAACATTCTACACTCTCAGACATGATCAGAATTAAACTGGCTCTTGAGTCCCAAAGCCATTCTTTAATTCATTCCCTCCAGCACTAGAGTGCTGGAGTATATAAATATACTTATAACCCAGAACCGAGATGAGGTACATGTTGGTGACGCTGGGTCTGTGTCTGAACAACAAAATCCAATTGCATTTATTTACTCTATCTGGTATCAGGAGGTTGACAGAGACAAAGACAGAGCTATACCCAGGGTGGGATGACTGGTACTTGCCCCAGGATGCCAATATTTGGAGTGCCCCATACTCCTTCAGTGGATGGAACCAGTTGAGCTTAGTGTCCAGTTAACAAGAACAATTAGCAAAAACAGGAAACTACCAGATGGAGAATTTCCTCCTTCCCTTCTGTCTATGTGAGTTATTATTATTGTCATTTCTCATCTCTGTGTGTGATGAGATTCAGAGAGAAATGGTCCCACACGAGTTACTATTCTTTTGTGTCTAATGTTTTCCATAATATCACACTGATGGATAAAATGCTTGTTCTCTGGAACTGAACGAGAATTTGGGGATGTAAGCTCATCTTGTGGAGCCTTCCTAAATGTTTTTCTGGGACAGCTCCAGCAACAGATGGGACCATGGAGATCCTAGCTACTTCCTACTGTTCCCACATGGTTTTGATTTCTTCTGCTAGATCACTGAAAGCTTTTCCTTCTACCTAGTTTGGAGGTTCTGAGTGTGTGGTATGACAGAATGTATTAAAAATGTTGTTTAAAAATTTTTGTGGCTCTATGTTATATCTTGCTATTATTACCTTCATCTCATCTTTCTAGATGGGGTTCAGATACTGTAGAATTGGTACCAGAACAAGTGACTCTCCTGCTGTTTTTCTCTTAAATTTAATGTACTATTGGTTAGTTCACAAGTAGAAAAAATAGCAGCTTTTTAAAAGCTAAATAAAAGTGTTAGGATCTCAGATCCATCTCTCTCTCTTGGCTCCCTGAAAGCCTTTTTTTTTTTTTTTTGGTACAGCTCCAATAGCAGATGGGTCAATAATGAAGACACTTTTTAATTGGGGGATAGAGTACCAGGCTTGAGGCAGAAAGACCTGAGTTCAAATCTAATCTCAAATACTTCCTATCTATGTGAACCTAGGAAAGTCATTTCACCCTGTTTGCCTCAGTTTCCTCATCTGTAAAAATGAGTCAGAGAAGGAAATATCAAACGAGTATCCTTGCCAAGAAAACCCTAAATGATTTAGACACGACTCAGAAACAACTCAAAATAGCTAATGTTTCATATAATTTGGAGACTATTTGTCATAGTGATATCATTATTATTATTGGAAGCATGGAATAAGGAGCTGGTCTCAGAATCAGAAACATCTAAATGCAAGTCCAAACGGTGATACTAGCTGGCTCTGTGACTCTAGGAAAGTCACTTAAACACTCAGGATCCCCAGAAAATTGTCTTAAGACTCTAAGATACAGAGAAGAGACCCACCTTCAGATAAGTGTTCTCCAGGGGGAAAAATATACACTGTCTGCACTTTAAAATTTAATCTACATTATTGAAAAATTTCCCCATCACTTTCTTAAGTCCAGATAATCAACAAAACAACAAAAAGCCCTGGTTTATAGCATTTGTTGATTTCTAAGATGTAAAAGCTCATGTTTTAATAATCAACTCTTGAGATCCAATTCTAACTACCTCCAGCATATAAATGGATGGTGTCTATATTTTTAAAGTTACATATAATCTGGAAGATGAGTATTTGTTAAAGCAACTAGTAGAGTTGAGTGTCTGAATCAGGATCAAACTAAAGTCATGAGATATGGAGGTTTGTAAGTGCCTGGATTTAAATCTTCCCTCTGATAGTAATTCACTATTTCTTCACAGTCAAGTCTCTAATTCTGTTTTCTCATTTGTAAAAGGGGATAATGAGAACTCTAGTCTATCCCTTATTACAAAAACCTCAATAGATTTTTTGAGAATAAAATGAAATTGTGGTTATAAAATGTACTGTTAACTTTAAAGTAGCATATAAATATCTCTTTTTCTCTCTCCCCTCCTCTTTCCTCTTGCTTTCCTTCTTTTCTCCCTTCCTTCCATTTCCTTTTTTCTTTCTTCCATCTTTACTTTTTACCTCCCTTCTTCCCTTCCTTTCTTTCTTCCCTTCTTCTCTCCCTCCTTCTTTCCTTTTTTCTTCCTTCCTTCCTTCCTCTCTTTTTTCCTTCCTTCCCTTCCTCTTCTTTTCTTCCTTCCTTCCCTTCCTCTTCTTTTCTTCCTTCCTTCCCTTCCTCTTCTTTTCTTCCTTCCTTCCCTTCCTCTTCTTTTCTTCCTTCCTTCCCTTCCTCTTCTTTCTTTCTTTCTTTCTTTCTTTCTTTC
>NC_133619.1:631118514-631196014 GCF_048593235.1 Sminthopsis crassicaudata | reverse complement strand
ATTTCTATCCCCAATGATTAATAGCCCAGCTCTTGACACATAGTAAGTGCTTAATAAGTGTTTGTTGAGGGACTGATGTGTATCTCCAGTGATTAGCACCGTGCCTGGCACATAGTATGTGCTTCATCAAAAAAAACCAAAAAACTGATTTGTGTTCTCAGTGATCACCCCAGTACTTGGCACATGGTAGGAGCTTAATAAATGTTTATCAAGTGACTGACTTGTGAAATAACCCCTCCTCCCCCCTCCCTTTCCTGCCCCATGGGTGCACAGCCTAGCCTGGTTGCTCCGACTTGGTTGAGCCAGGGCTGAGTGAGTGGAGTGAGTGAGTGTGTTGTTTCATTCTTCTTGAAATGCTTCACCACAGTAGGCAAAATGGATGAAACATGAAAAAAGGGGGAACGATAAATAGTTTCCTAACCTTGCTTTGATAATGGAGAAAGTTCTTTAGACTTATTAATCCTCATTTTGCTTTTGGACTGTCAGCTTGGGAGTGACAGTGAAAAAGCTTCTGACGACTTTGCCTAATTTGCACTCCATTCACTTTCCCATGGAAGCCCATCAGGGCTGGCGAGGAACAGCCCTGCAATTGAGCTCATTCAATGCCAGAGTGATATACTGGGAAGCGGGCCAGTTTTTACAATGCCGAAAAGAGCAAATTGGACGCAAGCTTTGTTCTTCCCTTTTCTCTCTTTCCTTTTTTATTCCAGTCTTGCACCAGTTAAGCTCCTCATTTGCTCCCTCCAGAGCTCTGGGGCTCAGGTCACCCTCGGGGGCGCCTTTTCAGGTGATCTCCATGAACTGGCTGCCCTGGCCAAAGCAAGGGATGCTGGGGGAGAAAAGCTCTGACAGGCCTTGGGGTGCTGCTGACCCAAAGGGGATGGTGGGGAGGGGTGCCTAGAGCAAGAGGACCAAATGCTGATGGGAAACACTCGTTAATCTGGGAAAGGATATGGAGGCTAACTGGAGAGTGCAGAAATTTGGCAAGCTGGGGAGGAGGTGGGAAGAAAGAGAAGAGGGGTTAGCTCAAAAGTATCAAAAGATACTTTTCTTAAGGTCTTCCTTCCTTCCTTCCCTATTTCCTTCCTTCTTTCCTCCTTTCTTTCCCTCTTTCCTTACTTCTTCCTTCCCTTCCTTCTTTCCTTTCCTCTCTCTCTCCGTTCTTTTTCCTTCCTTCCTTCCTTCCTTCCTTCCTTCCTTCCTTCCTTCCTTCCTTCCTTCCTTCCTTCCTTCCTTCCTTCTTTCCTTCCTCCCTCCCTCCCTTCCTTCTTTCTTTCCTTCCTCCTTTCTTTCCTCTTTCCTTACTCCCTTTCTTCCTTCCTTCTTTCCTTCCTTCCTTCCTTCTTTCCTTCCTTCCTTCCTTCCTTCCTTCCTTCCTTCCTTCCTTCTTTCCTTCCTCCCTCCCTCCCTTCCTTCTTTCTTTCCTTCCTCCTTTCTTTCCTCTTTCCTTACTCCCTTTCTTCCTTCCTTCTTTCCTTCCTTCCTCCTTTCTTTCCTCTTTCCTTACTCCCTCCCTCCCTTCCTTCCTTCCTTCTTTCTTTCCCTCCTTCTTCCCTTCCTCCCTCTATCCCCTCCTTCCTTCCTTCCCTCCTCCCTCCCTCCCCCTCTTCCTTCCTTTTCTTTTTCTTTCTTTAATTCCTTCCTTCCTTAAAAAAAAAGACAGTAATTTCAGGATATTAAAATTTTGTACCTTCTTATTTAATAGAGAAAAAGAATAAAAATAGTCTACTAAGTAGTCATGTGCTACAATGTATACAACATTCTGCTGTCCCTCCCTCTTTGCTGACCGCACTGATGTGTGTTTCATCTGTTCTGCAGGACCCATAATGACTCTCCTAACTATTCAGACTTTGACTTCCTCTGACTCCTTTTCTATCCAGAAAAATAAGGAGCAGTGTATAGGGATTAGGTAACTTAACTATAAAACACTTCAGTTGCAAGTTCATTCATCTTCTCAGGACATTGCAAATCTGTTCTGTGAAAGATACAAAATTATATCTGTGGATTTTCTCTCCCCTCGTTGTCTTATTATAGATTTACAGAATAAAATGAAATTAATGAAGCAAATACTCTTTGGGCCCCCATCCAAAATCTTTTCTCCTCTCCCCAACCCATTACACAGTTACTTATGTTTAGCAATATCTTATTTCCTCCCTCCTCTATGTCTAATTTCCTGCTTTTCCCCTTTAAACAGCAGTGTCAAAGAATAATTTTCAGGTATAACCCATTTAATTTTCTTTAAATAGAACTAACATAGTTTTTCATTGGGAGTGGGGAGGAAGGGGTGGGAACCCTGTGTTCAATGATTTTTTCTTGAAAACTATACATCCATTACCTAATACTGGCTGATATTTGTATAGAGTGTTTTTAGCTTTACATCATCTCACTGGAGTCACATAATAACCCTGTGAGTTAAATGTTAAGGTAATATTCTCCCCATTTTAAAGATGGGTCTCAGATAGCTTAGGTGAATGATCTCACACTGCTAGAAAGTGTCAGAGGTCTACCAAAGTTTCTCCTGACACCAGATTCACAGCTCGAAACAAGTTTTATTGAATTGTATGTTTTTTCCATTGCTGTCATTTCCTCATTATCTCCTCCTGACCCTACCCCAACCTCCCCCAGTAACAAAGTACAGTTGTGGGGGAGGGAGAGGATGGGGAGGAATCATCTTTGATAATGATCTATCATTTGTAATAAAATATACTTAATTCAGCATCAATCATGGGCTACTTTTGTAAGAAAAGAGAAGGAATTTTCATTATTAGTTGGCCAAAATTCTCATGTCTTTGAGTAGTGATTTCTTTTCTGTTGTAGTCATTGGGTATATGATTCTCTTCATACAAGTCTTCAATCATTCAGTCAGTTAACAAGCATTTATTAAATACCTAGTGTATGTTGGGCATTATGTTAGACTTCAGTGAGTTTGCCACTATGCCAACCTTCCCTTTAACCTGGATCTTTTCATTAACAAAACTATTCATAGTCATGCAATTCCACTACCTGGACAGGGATGTCTTCTGTATAATTCTCTATCCCGAGGGAAGTCCTACATAAGGAGCTGGGCTATGACCTGCCAGGCAAAAGTCCCGTATAGAAAGATCTTCAATCTGAAATTGGTCCCTTCTGCTGTGGCCATTTAAGACTCACTAAAGTTTCTGTAGATCACACATTATACATCCTAATTTTTTTGGATTTTTATTTAAAATATAAAGATAGTAATGCCATTCCCCTATGCCAAATGAATAACTAGTTGTGGGACTCCTATTATTGTTAGTGTTTGTCCTTCATTTTTGAAGGGGACCAATGACACCACAGGTGATATATTATACATTGAAGTGTAAGAGGCTAGGATATCACCAGCTGTTGATGAATTAGAATGGCCAGTTTTTTTTTCCATCAGTAATAAAAATTATTTTGGCTTCTTAGAATGGCAAGCCATGATTCTGTGTGTGTGTGTGTGTGTGTGTGTGTGTGTGTGTGTGTGTGTGTGTGTGAGAGAGAGAGAGAGAGAGAGAGAGAGAGAGAGAGAGAGAGAGAGAGAGAGAGAGAGAGAGAGAGAGTTGAGAAGAGAGGTGGTTAAGGTCCTTTTGTTCCCTTGCTGTAATTAGAGACACTCCAGAGAGCTGTAATTTGTCACTCAACTTTGTCACTGGTATAGTGTTGTTGCTTGTGTTATGTTTGTTAGTTGTATTGTATTCCAACTTTGGAAAGTTAATTGCACATGACAGGTTCGTGTGTATGTGTTTTAAGGACAAAAAAAATCTGTTTTCATTTAATTTGGGGCTCAGGTGTCTGGAAGCTGTTTTCTGTAGGCATCTCTACAGTGCATTATTGTTGTTGAAAATGGTATGTGTTAATAGAACTTGGAATTTAGAAAGTGTTTCTTCCTGAGAGCTTGAAGTACCTGTATTATTGTACATGCTAGATCACTCCGGGACTCAACTTGGGCTCGTGGTCAGAGAATACAGTATCTTGGGCTCGTGGTCAGAGAATACAGTATCTTTGAGTTATAAGTGACGTTAGAGGTCATCTGGTCCATAATATCCCCAGCAAGTGGTCATCCAAGCTGAGCTTCAATGCCTTCAGTGACAGGGACTCAGCCACCTCCCAAAGCAGCCTCATTCTACTTTTGAAGAGTTCTGTTTGTGGAGCATCTTTTTCCTTACATCAAATAAATTTGTCTGCCTGCAGTTTTCACTCTCTGGAATAAGCCTAATTCAACTTCTGCTCAATACCCCTTTCCAATTTCTTGAAGTCTAAGTCCATACCCTGAACACATATCTGACCTCAAGGCAGAAAAAAGTTCAGAGTTTAGATAGTGCTTGGATGGAAAACCAGTTGAGAGTCTCAACTTCTATAGACTCTTATCAACTGTGTTAGTTTGGACCTCAGTTTCCACATCTGTAAAATGAAAATGGACTCAATGACTTCTAAATTTCCTTCCAGTTTTAAAATCCATGATTCTATGATTGATTCATCCTTGACAAGAGAATGCAACTGAAGAGGAAGTCCATTCCAATTATGGACAGTCTCCATTTTGAATCACTCTAAATTAGCTCTCCATTCTCCAGGTTTCCTTTCTCCAGGTGGAATAGTTGAAACACAGAGACAAATAAGCGTCTGTCCAAGGTCATCCAAGAAGCCAAGGGCATTGGCGGGACAGTATCACCTCAGGCTTTGCATCGTGAGGCTAGGCTTTCTCCCAACAGACCACAACACCCTCCATGAAATCTGTCATTCCAGATCATTATCGATGTAACAAGGTCTGGACCATTAACTCACAAACATGCCTGTGGAGAGGGCCACTGGTCAGTGAACCCAAGGAAATTGCACAGGTGGGCAGTGACCAAACATACATATGTCTGATTTTCATTTGACCGCTAGGTCAGGTCCATCTGGAGTTCCACAGGCCTTTTGCATAGAACTGCCATTGTTTTCTGGAGAGGACGAGCTCCCTCCTGGGAGATCAGGGTTTCTCTGTGGAATGTGTGTTTTTGCCATTAAAAGAAAAAAAAAAAGTTTATGGCATCTAGCTGAATGTAACAAATAAGGAAAACGTTTTCCTTTTCTAAACAGGCAGCCATTGCCTGCCTGTTTGCTTTTAAAAAGGGCCTCCTCAATACTAAACCCGGGATCATAAATTTAAAGCTAGAAAGGATCTTATAGGAACCAGCACCCAAACGAGAATAGAGTCACACAGCTAGTAAATGTCAGAGGTGGGATTCGAACTGAGTTCTTACAAGTTCAAAGCTTTACATTGCCTTTCCAAAAGTGCACGCTCTCTCTCTCTCTCTCTCTCTCTCTCTCTCTCTCTCTCTCTCTCTCTCTCTCTCTCTATTCCATTAAAAATACAGAATTTATTTTTCAACCACACAATGCCAATCGACAGAGCAAAACACTTGTCAGGAACATAACGAGTTCAGAAATAGTCATGATAATAGCTTGGATATCTAGAGTGCTTAAAGAATGTCTTTAAAAAGACATTTCTTTACAGGAGCTGTGGGAGGAACACAGTAGGTGATGTTTAGCGTTATTGTTCCCATTGTACAGATGAGGAAACTGAAATGATTTGACCATGGTCACCCAGCTGGTATTTTAATTCCAAGTCTGGGGACTTTCAAATGATGACTTTTCATACTCTTTGGCCAACAAATAATTACACAGTATTTTGAGGGGAAAATTGTAAATGTATTCTATAGAGGAAAGCATTTCAATTAAAATAATTTAAATATGTGATAATTAAATAATAATAATTTTAAATGACATTTCTCTAGAGTCTTAAGGTTTGCAACAAACTCCATATGCTACTGCATTTGCATCCCAACACAATAAAATGTGTAATGTAGATTAGTACCAGCATTATTATCCCCATAATACAGATGAGGAAACTGAGGCTGAGATAAAGCGGTTTGATTGGAGACCCAGAGTTAGTAAATATCTGAGGCAGGATTCAAATGAAAGTCTTCCTGATCCCAATTCCAGCATTTTATCCATTAAATCACATTGTCTTTTGTAAAGATAATTCCTATTTGGGGCTTGTTTGGAATTCTCATGTCTGAAATGCTTGATATGTTAGATATACAAAGTATTGTCCTCCAAAGAACCCTGGGAAGGGGGCAGCACAAATATTGTCACCCTCCCCCCATTTCATAGGACAGATCTTCATGGCCAGAGAATTAGAGAAATCATTTCATTACAACATATGCTTTATTTGAAGAGAAAGTGAGACATGAAGAGAATGATAATAAGAACAATAATTATCAATAGTTGCCTTAATACTTTCAAAACTCCTTCTTACATACATAAAGAACAACCTTTTGAAGGATGCTATTTTGCCATTAGTGTGCCCATTTTACAGATGCTGAAACTGGCATTCTGAGGGTATAAGTCTCCTTCTCAGAGATAGTTAGCTCACAGGCTACCAAGGAGGAAATATTCAAATCCAGATATTTCTGTGTCTTGGACCATCACGATATTCATTAAGCCATGCTAATTAGATGACATGGTGGATAGAGTGCTGGCCTTGAAGTCAGGAGGACCTGAATTCAAATCCTGTCCCAGACACTGATTAGCTGTATAACTCTGGGCAAGTCACTTTGTCCTGTTTGCCTCAGTTTCCTCATCTGTAAAATGAGCTGGAGAAGGAAATGGGAATCACTTCAACAGCTCTGCCCAGAAAACCTCCAATGGGGTCATAGAGAGTCACACATGACTGGAATGATTCAATAACAATAAACTGATTAGTCACAGTGACTGAAAAAATATAGAAATTAGATGCTTTGACAAAGTGGATCCTAGTAGGGTTCCTGTAACTAAAATGTCTCTTCCCTCCTCTGTCCTCTTCTCTATAACCTTCCCTCTGGAGGAGAGGCAGCATGGTATCAGCACAGGCCAAACTTAGTATCAGAGGAACAGAATTTAAATTCCTCCTTCAATACTTGCTCCCTTGGGAACATCTCCCTCGATCCTCATCTGTAAAATAAAGGGATGAGAGCAAGTTTGGCTAGAAAATCAGCTTTGGAATTAGGAAGAAAGGGGCTAAGTCTCATTTCTGACATATACTGATTGTATGATCTTGGGTAAGTCACTAATACTAAGACAACTTTCCAAAATCAAGAGTTCTGGGGCAGAGGCTCTCCTGCTTTAACAGAAGGATTTATCTCATCTGGGAGTTCCCTCTACTGAGGAAATCACAGGTCTAAGCATTAGCCATAACATTAGACAAACACCCCTTAAGCATCCATTCTGTATAAGTGCTAACCTAAGGATATAAAGAAAGGCCAAAATATGGTCCCTACCCTTAGGAGTCCCCTTTCTAATGGGGGAGACAATAAATATTTGTGAAGTATTCTGTAAATTTTAGACTATTATGCATATGCCAGATCCTATGATCAAGGTAATTTAAAAAACTTTTTTAGTGTTATCTTCCCTCCCTCCCTTTCTTCTTCTTCTTCTCTTTCTCCTCCTCCTCCTCCTCCTCCTCCTCCTCCTCCTCCTCCTCCTTCTCCTCCTCCTCCTCCTCTTTCTCCTCCTTTTCCTCTTCTCTCTCTCTCTCTCTCTCTCTCTCTCTCTCTCTCTCTCTCTCTCTCTCTCTCTCTCCAGAAATTCATTGCTGCTGTTGTTAAAATAAAAAAGAGAAATTAAAAAGACATTCAACAAAACCACTCAAGTCTGACTGTGTATAAGATATTGAACATCCATAGCCCCTTACCTCTCCATAGAAGGGAAGGAGAGACATTTGTCTTTCCTCTTCTGGGATGAGCTTAATCATTATGATTACACAGCAATTGGTTCTGTTGTTACTCTTTACATGGTCAATGTCATAGTGTTTGTGTATGTTGCTTTCCAAATTCTTTAAATGTCAGTGTATCTGTTCATACAAATCTTCCTGAGCATTCTTCCCTATATCCTTCCTTCATGGCTGGTGTTCTGTTCTGCCTCTTTAATGAGTCCAAGATGGGTATTCACGTGGAGGTTTTGTGTATTGAAGCACTGGGATGGGCTAGAATTCTTAATGATTCTTGAGAACAGATTATAAAATTTTCAGTGGGAACATTTACACCTCAAAAATTAGCAATTGCTAAAAATCAGGAGTTGAGTAATTGTTTGGTTAATTGTTAGACTTGAGAACCTGATAGTGAAAATACTAATAATGCAAATCAAACTTTAAAATGTCTGTCTTCCTTTTTTTTTTTTTTTTTTTTTTTTTTTTTTTTTTTTTTTTTTTTTTTTGTGGAGTGCCCTTTGTTAAACATTTAACAAGCAGCTGACTAGATTCCGGAGATCTATGCTCAATTCTTATCTATGTATATAGGACATAGATCAATTAACAATTGGTCTTCAATTGCCCAAATTTAGCATAGATGATCCCTAATATCACTTCAAGATCTAAATCTATTATTTTCTCTGCTAGGAAAGAGTTGAATTGAATTTCCTGATCTCACTTTTGATTATTCTCTGTTGAAATTAATGCCTGTTTACTTAGCTATGAATAGATTGAAGATGTGGTATTTCCCTCTCCTAGTGAAGTGGATGTAAGTTCCTTGAGGGAATAGAATTTCTTTTGTTTTATTTTTCCCTTTGAATTTCCATTGCTTAGCAAAATGGCAGGCACATGGTAGGCCCTTTTACTAGGGGTATAATTAACTCACAGGTCTTCAGCTACTTTGGAAGGAGAATAGCATGTGAGAGGCACCAAGATGTAGTGGAAAGAATACCAGGTTGGGGACAGGAAGAACTGAGTTCCATCATGCTTGAGGAACTTATTAACTCTATAAGGCTCAGTTTTATTGTCTATAAAATGAAGATAATAAGAGCTAGTATTTCTTTTTTTTTCTAATAGATATTTTTCTTTCTTTTCTTTTCTTTTTTATTTCTTAATATATAATAATATATTATATAATATATTATTATATATTATACATATATTATTATGTATTATATATTATATATAATATTTATTTCTTAAATGTGTTTTTAAAATATATGCATAGCTAGTTTTCAACATTAACCCTTGTAAAACCTCATGTTACAATTTTTTTCTCCCTCCTTTCCCTGGATGGCAAGTAATACAATATATGTTAAACATATGCAATTCTTCTGTACATATTTCTATGCATATTTCCACAATTATCATGCTGCATGAGAAAAAAATCAGATCAAAAAGAAAAACAAATGAGAAAAAAAACAAAATGCAAGCAAACACTAATAAAAAAGGTGAGAATACCATGTTCTGATCTACATTCAATCCCCATAATCCTCTCTCTGGATGCTGACGGCTCTCTCCATCACAAAATAATTGGAACTGGCCTGAATCACCTCACTGTTGAATAGAGCCACGTCCATCAGAATTGATCGTCACATAATCTTATTGTTACTGTGTACAATATTCTCTCGGTTCTATTCACTTCACTCAGCATCAGTTCATGTAAGTCTCTCCAGGCCTGTCTGTAATCATCCTGCTCATCATTTCTTATAGAACAATAATATTCCATAACATTCATATACCATAAATTATTCAGCCATTCTCCAACTGATGGACATTGCTCAGTTTCCACTTCTTTGCCACTACAAAAAGGGCTGTTACAAACATTTATGCACATGTGAATCCTGTTCTCTTTTTTATGATCTCTTTGGGATACAGACCTAATAGAGACACTCCTGGATCAAAGAGTTTGATAGCCCTTTGGACAGAGTTCCATATTGCTCTCAAAAATGGTTGGATCAAGAGCTAGTATTTTTATAGCACTTTAAAATTTGCAAAGTACTTTATAAATATTATCTCATTTGATCCTCACAAGAACTCTGGGAGATAGGTGCTATTACTATCCCCAATTTACTGATGCAAATACAGAGAGACAGACAGACAGATTGTTAAGTGAGTAGTTGCTCAGGGTCATTCTGTCAGGATCAGAGGATGGATTTACAAGGTTTGGTACTCCAACCACTGCACCACCTAACTGTGTCTATATATAAGAATAATATCTGTGGTAGCCTAAGTACTTAGATAATTCGAATAAAGTGTTTGGAAACCTAAAGCACCATTTAAATCTATTTCTATATACTTTCTACACCATGAGTGCCCAATGGAGACGGGACTTTTAAGAAATTTCTAAAACCTATGTAATCCAACAAATACAGACACTCCTGGATCAAAGGATATGCATTGATAGTCCTTTGATCCAGGAGTGTTTCTATTTCTTCCTTCATTTCATTCTCTCTCTTTCTTTCTTTCTTTCTCTTTCTTTCTTTCTTTCTTTCTTTCTTTCTTTCTTTCTTTCTTTCTTTCTTTCTTTCTTTCTTTCTTTCTTTCTTTCTTTCTTTCTTTCTTTCTTTCTTTCTTTCTCTGTCTGTGTCTGTCTGTCTCTCTCTCTGTGTCTCTCTGTCTCTTTGTCTCTCTCTCTTTCTAGGCAATTGAAGTTAAGTGACTTGCCCAGGGTCACACAACTAGGAAGTGTTAAGTGTTCTGAGGTCAGATTTGAACTCAGGTCCTCCCAACTTTAGGGCTGTTGCATAGTTTCAGCTGCTCTCTGTGACTTCGCATATAGCATCCTTCCCACCCACACCATTTCCTATGAAAGGAAGAAAGAAAGGAAGAAAGGTAGGAAGGAAGGAAGGAAGGAAGAAAGAAAGAAAGAAAGAAAGAAAGAAAGAAAGAAAGAAAGAAAGAAAGAAAGAAAGAAAGAAAGAAAGAAAGAAAGAAAGAAAGAAAGAAAGAAAGAAAGAAAGAAAGAAAGAAAGAAAGAAAAAAGGAAGAAAGGAAGGAAGGAAGAAAGAAAGAAAGAGAGAAAGAAAGAAAGAGAGAGAGAGAGAAAGAAAGAAAGAGAGAAAGAAAGAAAGAAAGAAAGAAAGAAAGAAAGAAAGAAAGAAAGAAAGAAAGAAAGAAAGAAAGAAAGAAAGAAAGAAAGAAAGAAAGAAAGAAAAAGGAAGGAAGGAAGGAAGGAGGGAAGGAAGGGAGGAAAGGAAAGAAAGAAGGAAAGGAAGGAAAAAGGAAGGAAGGAAGGAAAGAAGGAAGCTATTATGACTGGACAGTGCTTGAAGTAAGACTTCAGTTAATTCAGATTGTTAGGGGTTTCAATGCAAAATGGTCCTGGAGGCAATGGGCAGCCAGTAGCCCATCCTGAACCAGATGGCACCTGGATTTGCATCGGGAAAAGTCACTTGGGTAGCCAAATTCACTCTGTCTCCGGACAAGCAGCCCTGCCCATTGCGCCACCCGTGCCATCCCAAGGAACCCCCGCGAGTGCCTCTGGGGTGGACGGCCCCAAGTGACTGCACTTCCTCTCCATGTCCTTTCCCTGTCTGACACAGAGTCACTGGCATGGCTGTGGCCTCCCTCTGTCATCTTTTTGCCCTCCTTCTTCGGGTGCCCTCAGGTCTTCCAATTTCCCCTCCTCTCTCACAGATTCTGCCCATGTCCGCACCCTCATTAATCAACGTCAAGGCACGGAGTGCACAACAAGGCTGGCTTTCTTCGGCTGCCCCCTCAGCCCTCTTCCATCCCATTGTTCCCCACACTGATTCACATGGCCAGAAACAGCCGAGGCAGCACATAAAAGAGATGAGACAAAAATGAAAAGAATCGAGGGAGAAAAAAGAGGAGGCATTTTTCCCCCTGAAACACTCGAATAAATACTCGGCAATGATAATTTAAATTATTCATACATTTATGAAAACATCCATTGAAGAGTGGACTGTGTGATGGTCTTTGTCTCCTTCTTCTTGTCTCTTGTTTGGGATTAACCTTTACTGTAACTTGGGCCGGCCCGGCCCCGCTCACAAAGACCACACTTTCTTTCCATGGGAAAAATGTTTCATCATATCCAAAGGAAAAGTTAAGGGGAGGTATTTGTGCTGATGCGGCACTTCCAAAGCATTAACGATGCAGGCCGATCCATGTCCCAAATAGTGTCTGTTCAACAGAAATGGACAAAGCCCGCTCTCAGATGCCCCTCGCCTTGACGTAGCCCGTGGACCACTATGGCACCGTCCAGTTGGGAGACGCCAGAAGTCTTTGTCGAGCTCCCTTCTACAATCCCCGCTATTCTTCTACAGACAGGGGTCCAGTAGGGCGTCCACAGACCCTGGATGACCCGCTTCCCTCTTGTTGCCCACTCTGCGGCCGAGTTTTAATCATGTGCTTCTACTGTATTCCTAGTGCGTTACTAGCACATAGTGGGTGCTTATTAAAAAATAAAATAAAATAAGGTGAGTTGGAGTAAACTGGACTAGGTTGGATTAAATGGAAATTATTTCTATTTTTTATTGAGGCAATTGAGGTTAAGTGACTTGCCCAGGGTCACACAGCCAGCAAGTGTTAAGTGTCTGAGGTCACATTTGAACTCAGGTCCTCCTGACTTCAGGGCTCTATCCACTGCACCACTTAGTTGTCCCTGGAAATTATTTTTAAAAAAAGAAAATTGTCCTCAGTCCGGGGGTAAGATGGGAAGAAAATATCCTGACATTTGACAAGAGATCAAAATCAGTTGGTATTCAACATGGTTAATAGGGCCATATGGGTCTCAGTTCAATTTAATTAAAATCACCTACTAGGTGCAAGGCAAAACCAAAACAAACTTTCACTATAAGAATCATATTCTAAGAGGAGAGTGGAGATACAATAAAAATACAGATAAATCAACACAAAGCATATAGGAAGCAGTTGGGGGGGGGAGAATCATCGACAATTGAGATGGATAAGAATTCTTTGAAAATATATTCAACTTGTGTTAGGCACTGGGCTAGGTACAGCAAAACAAAGACAAAAACGAAATAGTCTTTGTTCCTCAGGGAGCTTATACTCTACTTTGGAAGGGTCAATGTAGATTACATTAGAATATGAACTCCCATTAGCAATTATAAAAAAGTTTATAGTTCTTAGTGCATTGTTTGACACTTAGTCAGCACTTTAAAAATGCTTGTTGACTGACTGGCTGATTCTTATTGTAATAAATGGGAAGATCAGGAAATTTGATTCAATTTAGCTAATGCTTCTTATATATATTACATAATAAAAGTGTTAACATTTCAAGCGGCATATATTAATCAATAAACATGTTAAGCACCTACTATGTGTCAGGCATTGTACTAAGAGCTAGGAACAGAGACAAAACTGCCCCTACCTTCAAGAGGTTTATATTCTAACAGATGAGACAACATGTAAATATAAATATATCTGTGTATATATATATGTGTATATATATACATATATACGTATAAAGAAAATATATACAAAGCATATTCAGAGTAATCTGCAGGATTGGGGGAGGCAAGGAAAAGGTGATATACCTTCAGCAACTTGCAAAAAATGCTACTTAAGATAAGTCCAAGCAAACCAAAGATTCTAAGAATTGGGATCAAGAAGGGAAAACATTCTGGTTCCCAGGCACTATGTCAGGTGCTGGAAATAAAAAGACCAAAAAAAAAAAAAAAAAAAAAAAGCCGTTGCCTTCCCTCTAGGGGAGAAATTTGGATTGGGACAAGTATCATGGTAATAGGTAAAGACATGGTGTTTAGAGAACCAGGCCAGGAATCAGGAGTCATCTTCTTGGATTTGAACTCAGACACTTCCTGGCTGTATGATCCTGGGCAAGTCACTTCACCCTGTTTCTTCACTTTCTCTATCTGTAAAAATGAGCTGGATAAGGAAATGGCAAACCACTTCATATCTCTGTCAAGAAATCTCTAAATAGGGTCATGAAGAATCAGAAAAGTATGAATAACCAAAAATCACTGTAATGTAGAAGTGTCCTGCCTCTAATAATTCCTCTCACTGTGATTTTGGACAACTACTGTCATTTCATTGGATGCCAGCTTCTTTATCTGTAAAATGAAGTATTTGGATTAGAATTGTACCACAGGTGTCAAACATATAGCAGGTCACAACACTTCCAAATATGGTCTGAATCATTAAAATGTCATTCAGATATATTTAACAAAATATATTAAACTACAATAAAGCATAGGTAATATTAGATTTTAAAACAAATCAGTATGGAGACCTCGGTGATCCTTACGTATGATTCAGTTCCCTACACTCTTATTTCTATTGTGTAGTTTGACTAAATGGCACATACAAAGTCATGCAAAGAAACTTCCACAGAAAGTAAACTGAAAACTGGAGGGGATTTTCCTGAAAGGTGATAGCCCAAATTGACTGTTGCTCCTATTTTTACTCCCAACTGTTGTTCTGACTCCCTAGTTCATGGGAGCAAGGACATAGCCATTTGAACTTTCTCAAGCATGATTCAGAGGGAAAGAATACTCGTGGAATTTATAGTTATAAGATCTCAATTCAAAACCCAGCTTTATCACTCTTACTATTGGTGTAACCATGGACAAATCTACTAATTTCCCTGTGCCTCAGTTTCCTCATCTATAAAATGGGTGAACAAATGCCCTCTGAGTTAATTTTCAGCTATAAATCTAGAATCGTCCATGAGATGGATCCCACATGGGGTTTATTTATTTTTGTAAGGAGCAAAGTTTGGTAACCTGCAAAACAGCTAGTCGACCAGCTGAATTCTGTGTCTTCCTTGTCATTCCTCTGGCCTGGCTCAAGGCTAAAGTGACATATTACAAGCCACTGACACCTATTTGTGGACTAACCAAAAATCCAGGGCAAATTTTTATGGAGAACAAGTCTCCAGACGTTAAGAATACTTCCAAGGAGTGTATTTTGGAAACACCAGACACTCAGTCTTCAGGTGTAGCCCCGGTAATTTCTTTCCTCTCTTTACTTTGTCAATCCTGCTTTCATCTTCCCTCCTCACTCTCATTCTCATCCCTACCTCTCCCCTTCCTCCACCACTACCTCTTTTTCTGTCTCCTCCTTATTGTCTGTCTAGTCATTTCTTTGACAAAATACAGCCAAAAACTGGGTATTATTTTAAGGCCCCCACCACTTAATGAGGCCTGGTTTGCAGCAGTGTTCCTGTTTGGAATGTTACAAGGGCAAAAGAAAAAAATACATCCAGACTTGTGTCAGAAATGTCATTTTAAGAAACTATTTTCCCTTCCCTCCTCCTTCTCCCTGATCAAAGGGGTGTTGTATGTGTGTGTGTTTTTTTAAGGTGCCCTCATTCCAAAGGAGGAGAGAAGCCCAAATTCACATTCTCCATCCAAACTCAGGAATGGATGAGGATTTGGGGGAGCCTGAGTTTAAATCATTCTGTGGAGAATTTTTTTTGGAAGGACCCCAAACTTGTTTGGCTTTTAAATCTAGGATTATCGTCAGTCAGGATGGGTTCTTTAAATGTTTGGGGAACAGCAAGTGTAGAAAAGGGAAAAAAGAGAAGGCTCCAAGATACTGTTTAGTTCAGGAAGGTATCCAGGGACTTTTTTTTTTTTTGGATGCTTCATCAAATTCATCCTAGCTTATTTGGTCTGGGAGAAGAGTTGGGAATCCCATGAGAGTAGCTTTTCTTGTTGGATTTATGAGCCCTCGTGGTTCTGTCTAGGTCAGAACCCAATGGAAAAAAAAAAAAAAAAAAACAGAAAAAGAAAGAAAGAAAAAGCAAAAAAAAAAAAAAAAAAAAAAAAACCGCTCTCTCTTTTTCTGTTCCTGATCCCAAAGGGAAATGAGAGCTAAAAAGCAAACCCAGAGACCAGAAATATATACTTTGGGGAATGAGATGAAAATTGGTTTGGGTCAGTGAAAGTTTGGAGATGAGAATCTTTTATGATCCAAATTTATCTATTCTTAAAGGGTACCCAGCACCTTTAAAAACAAGCCCTACCCCCTCCTTGGGCTTAGGATCTGGTCACATGGTTTTGATCTATCACTTGTTCCCATTCAGGGCACCCCTGGCATTGAATTTTTAAAAGCCTTCTTCTTTTTTTTTTTTTTTTCCTATTCTTCAGAAAAAAAAAAAAAACTCAGACTGAGTCATCAACAAGATTTTCTGAGGGCTCTTGGGGACTGTAACCCTTCTGTGTAGCACCAGATTTGGGGGGGACAGTTGTGAGATTTTTGTCATATTCTCTTCTTCCTTGTCCATACAAGGGAGATACCTCAGTTATCCTGTAACCTCTCTTCTCTTCCTCCTCCTCCTCTTCCTCCTCCTCCTCCTCCTCCCCTTGCTTTTCTTCTTCCTCCTCCTTTCCTCCTCCTCCTTTCCTCCTCCTCCTCCTCCTCCTCCTCCTCCTCCTCCTCCTCCTCCTCCTCTTCCTCCTCCTCCTCCTCCTCCTCCTCCTCCTCCTCCTCCTTCTCCTCCCTTCTCCTCTGCCACTGATGCTGGGGTCTGGGAAGGTAGCCAAATGCCACGGAGGACACTGGAGTAATAAATCACGCCTCTCCAACATCTGCAGGCCCCGAGGGCTAGCCCCTCGCCGCTGCCGCTCTGCCCACCCCCAGCCCCCCACCCAGCCCCTCTCTGACAAAACACCTTTTGTCGTGGCCCAAGTGAAGAAGATTCCTTTTTCTCGTACAAAGGCCTTCTGAAGCCAAGTCGTGGACGGCTGAAGAAGATGCCTATATCTCTGCAGGGAGCCTGAAGCTCACTCTTTTTTCCCCCTCTGGTTCATACTTTTCCTCTCTCACGGGGGTCACCCAAAGCCTTTCATTCTGGCTTCATATTCACATAAAGACATCAAGAAAGAAAAAAAAAACTCAGCAGAAAGAATTATTAGGCATGCCTGTCAAATGCTTTATCAGAAAAAAAAAAAAGGCCGAGGGAGGAGGTGGAGGGAGACTAGTAACTCTTTCTGTGCTGGCTTTATCATCCGGGCTCCCTTACAGCCGGGTCGTTTCTGCCCGGGACCAAACCGGAGCCCGGCGGGAACAACAGGGGAAACAGGGATCCAGCTGAGGTCAGGCAGACCACAGGGCTGGCAGGTACCGGCCCCGGCCTTCTGCCTGGCAGATAGAAGAACAGGAACAGGGGGGAAAGAGTTTTAATTGAAGGTGGCACTGATTGTTGTTTTAATTGCCTGCGCTTATTTATAAAGCTGTTTTTGAAATTGCTAAATGAAGCAGAGGAACAACTGGAGGCAAAGGTCACTGGGCCCACTTTGGCTTATTTAAAGATATTTTTTTCTTGGTTTTTTGAGATTTGAGGTTTTTTTTTTTTTTTTTTTTTTTTTCTCTCAGTATTGAGGATGATTTTTTTTCTTTTCTTTTCTTTTCTTTTCTTTTCTTTTCTTTTCTTTTCTTTTCTTTTCTTCTTCTAATTAATAGGAATGAGTTCTGTTTTCACCTACGTAAAGAGGGACCCAGGACCCCTTCTTGACACCTTTTGCAGGTGCAGGGAATGGGACAGTGGCTTTTGATCTAGCATTTCTCCATTGTGGGAATGAGGATGAAACCAGCAGGAGAAGGTAGCAAATATGGCAAGGTCTGCCTGGCCACAGGTTCTCCCTCCTGGGAAGGTGCAGCACAGTGTAGGTCATGACAGGTGACCCAATCAGGTGGCCTTGGGTGAAATAGCTCAGGGTGCAGATGAGGAGGGGGCCTGACCCCGTGATCATTTCTGTTCTGATCTTCTGGATCCCTCTTACTGGCAAAAAGTTGTCCTACACTCTCCTTTCTGCAGTTTTTTTTTCTTCTTTCCTGATGTCTTTTTAAAAATTAATTAATTAATTAAATTTAATTAATTTTTACAAAAAAATTATGCATAAGTAATTTTCCAACATTGACAATTGCAAAACCTTTTGGTCCAACTTTTCACCTCCTTCTCCCCACCCTTTCCCCCCAGATGGCAGGTTGACCAATACATGTTAAATATGTTAAAGTATAAATATGTATACATGTTCAAACAGTTATTTTGCTGTACAAAAAGAACTTTCTTGATGTCTTTATGAAGCCAGAATGAAAGGCTTTGGGTGACCCCTGTGAGAGAGTGAGCTCTCTTAGAACTTACTGATGATCCTAAAGAAGCAAAAAAATGAGAATCAGCCCAGATGATCAGACCCTTTTCAAGCCCCTTTGGGTGCTTCTTGGGATTCTTGGGAATCTTTTCCATCTCCTGAAATCATTTATTAAAGTTTCACATACATCTTTCTGTACATCAGTAAGTAAATGCAAAATATACATATATTTGTGTATTATATGATGGGACATAATAGGAAATGACATAACAATACCATATATTAACACACATATATTGTTTCTCTGGGTAGATGCTGTTTCACTCTAACACAAAGTAAGCTTCCTTATCTTGTCTCTCTATCCTCATAACAGTAAGAGAAATGGCCAGTATATAGGAGGTGCTGAATACCTACTCTTCAAATTCCCAAAGTGCTGTCCTTATAGATTTAGAGCTAGAAGAGATCTCAGAAGCCATCAGATCTAACTGCCTCATCTTACTTATGACAAAAGGCAGGTGGAGAGAAGTAAAGTGACTTGCTCAAAACCACACAATTAGCAAGTAACCAAGCTAGGGTTAGAGCCCAAATTCTGTACTTCCTATCCACTGGCTCACAATACTTTGATATCATACAGGTTGTCTTCCCTTATAGATAATGTGAGGAAACTTTCTTATTGTTGTTGTTATCCTCCTCCTCCTCTTCCTCCTCCTCCTCTTCTTCCTCCTCCTCCTCCTCTTCCTCCTCTTCCTCCTCCTCCTCTTCTTCCTCCTCCTCCTCTTCCTCCTCCTCCTCTTCTTCCTCCTCCTCCTCCTCTTCCTCCTCTTCCTCCTCCTCCTCTTCTTCCTCCTCCTCCTCTTCCTCCTCTTCCTCCTCCTCCTCTTCTTCCTCCTCCTCCTCTTCCTCCTCTTCCTCCTCCTCCTCTCTTCCTCCTCTTCTATTTCCTCTTCTATTATTTCTTCTACTTTTCTTTTTCTAGCTCTTCTATTTCTTTTCTTCCTTCTTATTCTTCCTTTTGTATTTCCTTTACTACTTCTTCTATTTCTTCTCTCCTTCTTTTCTTATTTTTCTCTTCTTGTTTTTTCTTCTATTTCTTCTCCGGCTATTTCTTTTTCTCCTCCTTTTCCTTCTCCTCCTTCTTCTTCCTTCTTCCTTTTGTAGTTCCTCTTCTACTTCTATTTCTTCTTTCCTTCTTTTTGCATTTTTCCTCTTCTAATTTCCTCCTCCTCCTCCTCCTCCTCCTCCTCCTCCTCCTCCTCCTCCTCCTCCTCCTCCTCCTCCTCCTCCTCCTCCTCCTCCTCCTCCTCCTCCTCCTCCTCCTCCTCCTCCTCCTCCTCCTCTTCCTCCTCCTCCTCCTCTATATCCCCAGCGCCTGGCACACAGTAGGTCCTTAATCCACGCTGCACCACCGAACGCAGTGGAACGAGCGGCCCTACCTGGAGGGAAGGTGTCCGGGAGTTCTAAGCTCCCCGTTGTACTTTTTTTTGGGGGGAGGTCGAGGAGGGAACTGCTCCCGCCAAGTTCACGCACTGTAAACAAGTCGTTAAACTTTACGCGGGGGGAGCCTGGGAAGGCGGGAAGTGGCCGTGGACAAAGCTTAAAGCATCCTCGGAGCGGCTCGGGAAGCCGAGGCCGCATTCCGACGAACGAGTCCCTCGGCAAACATTTTTATTTCCAATTAGCAAAAGAAAAATTGCTAATTTGCTGCAGTTGGAGCCGGCTGACGTCTCAATCTGCGGAGTGTCAGCGCAGTGAAAGGAGATGTTTCACACCGCGCTGGAGAGAGCGAGCGGCTCTAAAGAGGGTCAGGGCAGCGGGCCCAGAAACCAGATTGACTGGCCATCGCGCTAAATTACTCACACAAGACACACATTGTCTCCGGTGCCAGCCCGGGAGGACTCGCCTTCTCATTCTTCTCTCTTTGAGTCGGGGGCTGCTGGGAGGGGCGGGGGGGAGGAGCAGGAAAAAGGCTGGGGGGGGGGGGGGGCGGGGGCTCGGCTTGTGCTTAGTATGCAGCCTCATCCTCCGCCATGGGCCGCGAGCTGGAGCTTCCACCCCGCCCGAGCCAGGTTAAACATTAGCCAGCCTCGTCTGTAGCTCTCCGGCGCTGGCAGGTCCCCGGCGCTCCGGCTGCGCCCTGCAGATTTCGGCGTGAGATAATGTCCCTCCGGAGTTAATAACTGAACGGGCGGCTAGTGGGGGATCACCCCGCGGGGTCACATTGAGAAGCCGAGGGCAGGGGCTGTGCTCCGAGAGGCGGCCGGAGCGAGCCCCGAGCAGCGGTCCCGGGACCGGGAAGCCTCCGGCGCCGCGGCCTGCGCCCTGGAGAGAGGGCCCTTCCCCGCTCCGAAACTCGCGGCCCTTCATCCGGGCGGTGGGGGCCGTAAGTCCAGAAATGCGCGAGGTCGTACCGGCT
Organism: Sminthopsis crassicaudata; assembly: GCF_048593235.1. Lineage (NCBI taxonomy): Eukaryota > Metazoa > Chordata > Mammalia > Dasyuromorphia > Dasyuridae > Sminthopsis > Sminthopsis crassicaudata. Next base: position 631,175,793 of record NC_133619.1, on the reverse strand, counting down.
CCGAGAGAAAACCCGTGTACATGAAGCACTTTGCAAAACTTTAAACCGGGAGCTGAAATGGATCAGGGCTTAGTGCGAGAAAGTATAGTAAGAAATGGCGTGTTTATTTCACAGATGGGGAAACTGACATCCGGGGAAACTGACATCCTGAGAAACTGACATCCTGAGAAACTGACATTCTGAGAAACTTAATGACTCGGGGGAGGGGCTATTAGTTGTTATTGTTCTTTATCATTTGGAGTTAAGTCTGAGGACTAGGGTTCAAATCAATCAATCAGCAAGTGTTTATTAAGTACTTATTGAGCACAAAGCCCTGTGCTATGTTGTAGGGCCACAAACATACACACACACTCACACACACACACTTACACACGCACACTCACACACACACTCACATACACACACACACTCACACACACACTCACATACACACACACAGACACACACACACTCATACACACAGACACACACACACTCACATACACACACACACTCACACACACGCACACTCACACACACACTCACATACACACACAGACACACACACACACTCACACACACACACACACCCCTTATCTTGTATTACCTCTGATAATGCAGATTCAGAGATTTCCCTTCATCTGTAACCTGAAGATACCGGCAGCATCTAGCCCACAGGATTATTTACCAGGCTCCAATTAATCTAAAGAACTCCATAAAACTTAACTTGCTGATGGAATACTAGATTAAACCTGAAAATATATCAATTACTCCCCTGGCTCCATTTTACAGATCAGGAGACTGAGTCACACAAAGACATTTAATTCCAAAGTGGGTCAGTTATTGGTTATATTAGTAGCATAGTGAATCGTTACAATTATTCATTATTGTTGATTATTGGTATAATTGTACTTGTTGCTGATGAATATTTATGTCATGAGTGAGAAGACTTGGATTCAGATTCTTACTTTATTTGCCTAGCTGACTTTTGTGCAGTTATAGACCCTTTGGGCCTTGATTTCTCCCTGTGAGTTTCCTTTTGTGCTAAGTCAATAACCTTATTCCTGATAGAATGCCAGAGATAAACATCTTTATTTTGGTCAGTTTTCAAGTTATTAAAACCAGATACGTGGGGACCCATCATTCAGAAAAACAATTGAGTTCTGCTTTTCTTTGCTGTAAGCCATACACTGATTGGATGTTTTTTGCTAGAGCTACAATGAGCCTCAGAATATTTAGCTCTTCATCCCACCCCACCCCCATCCCACTCATCATCTCCTCTGGAACCAGGAAGCGGTAGAGGGGGGAAGAAATACTAATGATCAGTCTTTTGAAAACTTAACCAAACATTTCCAGACTTCAAAAGCCATCAGAGTGGGTGCTTAGTCTATCCAAACAGGTCCTCCAACAAACCCAGACATAATCTTCCTTTTAAAGCAGACATTAATTATTAGAGCACTAGGTGGCCCCCAGGGTCAACCCTGGCTGAAAATAAGGAGATCATCCTGAATTCACAGAATTTCAGAATTGAAGGGACCTTAGAGGCCATTTAATTCAGGAATCTCCTCTCTAACATGCTAGACTTATTCCTAAAAGACTCTGCGGTGGGGAATGCAATTCTGTTTATAGTTTAGTTATTTTTGACTCTATCCGAACATGAGATTTTCTTGGCAAAGGTACTGGACTGGTTTGCCATTTCCTTCTCCGCTATGTCTCCATGTTACAGAAGAGAAACTGAGGCAAAAACTTATCCGGGGTCACACTGCCAGGAAATATATAAGGCTGGATTTAAACATTTCCACTTGGTAGCCCATTATTCCAAATCGGACAATTCCAGTTATTAGGAATTGCCCTGAATTCGACATTTAATAAGTATCTACTGATGCAAGACACAGTGATTATACCAGGCTCAAATCTGCTACATCTGCCTTCATTTCTCGCTCTACTCTTCTTCTTCCACATGGTGGTCCTTTAAAAACATTGACATCACTATTATGTCCTGCAGAGTCTTCTCTTCTGGAGGCTAATCATCCTCAGTTCCTTCAATATCAGCATATTTTCCAGGCTTCTCACTAAACCGTTCACCCTCCTCTGGAGAGTGTCCAGTTATCTTCCTAGGGTTTGACATCTAAAGTACAGTGTTCCAGCTTTGGTGTGACCAACAATGGAACTCTTCCCTCCTTCTCAATGCCATACCTCTCTTAATGCAACCAGAGATTACATTAATTTTCTTCATGGCCACATCACACTAGTGATTCATGTTCAGCTCAAAGTCCATTAACAACCCCAGATGGTTTTGTTTTTGGGCAAAGTGCTATTTAGCCATGGTTATCCTGTGCTGTACTTGGGAAGTTAATTTTTTTGAATCCAAGTATAAGACTTTGTGAGCAGCTAGAAGCTTCAGTGAAGAGATTATCTGTCTAGACTCAGGGAGACCCAAGTTAAAATCTGGCATCAGATACTTATTAGCTCTATGACCCTAGGCAAGTTACTCAAACCTGTTTGCCTCAGTTTCCTCATCTGTAAAATGAGCTTAGAGAAGAAAGTGAAAAGACACTTCCCAAGAAAGTCCCAAATGGAGTTCCAAAGAGTCTGACATTACTGAACCACATTTATAAAGCACTTTAAGTAATGCATTTTCATATATCATCTCATTTGATTATTTCATTTCGATTAAGTACCATGCCCTATGAGGATCACCTGAAAGAATAGGGACCTGAGTTGTTTAGCCTGAACAAGAGAAGATGCCATGTCATCTTGCAGAATCTGAAAGGTCACCATGAAGAAGAGAGATTAGCTTTATTCCTCTTGGCCCCAGGAGTCAATACTAGGAGCACCTATTTAAGCTGGGTGTTAGGAAGACCTTCCTAAATAACAAGAGCTGCTCCCTAAATGGAGTGGGTCACCTTTGAAGATCAGAGAAGCCCTTTGTGGAGGTCTCCAAGCAAAAGCTGGCTGACCACTTGGCCCGTACGATGAAGAGTGGCTTCCTGTTGGTATGGATTGGACAGAATAGTCCCTTGCAGCTCTGTAGAATCTATAATTCTGTAAATGTCTCTAAGCACTGAATGATTTTTTTTTTTACATTTGAGTGTTTATTGAGCCTTCACTGTGTAAGAACCTGGTCCTAGATAGATGAGGTGGTGGGGGTGAGGAGAGGGGACCACACAGTAGAACCAGAGAGTGATGGGCACCCATTGCCAGAGTGAAAGGAGCTTGCCAGGGCCCTTACCTCATCAGACAGGTTCTGGGTTTCTTCCTACTGATAGTCCCATCAGACCTCTGTCTGCCGATAAAGACGAATTCCAGTGAAGAAACCTAAACACATTAGTGACTCCCTTGCATCCTCCTATCCTCTCTGGAGCCCTTAAACACTGCTTAGTGTTTCCTGTGCATTAACCAGAGCAGATTCCTTCCCTGCCCCTCAATGGTAAGGACCCTTCCAACCATCACAAATAGAGCTGATAGGAGGCTAGACCTGCCATGATAACACCATTAACATTTTCAATGTGTCTCCCCCTCTCCAATCCTCCCCATCCCTAGACATCTACACCTCTTCCCTGGAGTAAAATAAATTGCTTTCAAATGCCATTTTGCCATATTATTTGGTCAATTAAGACCTCCACTCTAGATTCTGACCTTCAGTGCTGATTCCTAAGTCTGGACCTGGCTGGCATCTCTGAGCTTGCTCCTGCCATGCTCCATCCATCAACACTACTTGACCCCATTTGAAAAAGGAGAGAGAGAAAAGAACCCCAGAATCAGGAGACATTGAAATTTAAGATTCCTATGCCAGAATGAGCTAGCTGGACTCTGAGATGCTTTCCAAATCTGAGAGCCAAATCAGTCCCAACATACATAAAGAAAAGTGTCAATTGCAGGATTTGGGTCATGATGATCCTACTGTTTTATTTCATAGGATGATCACATATGGAGTAGTGTGTTTAATTGTGATTTTTTGATGGAGACTGAGAAGGAAATTATTAAGTACTCATATTGTTCCAGGCCCTGCTTAAGTTTGAAAATACAAAGAAAAAAATCCATACATAATATAATTATTCCTTCTACATCAAGACTTTACCCATTCTGATATATTGTAGATTGGCATGAGAAATTAAATGAGAATTTAGGGGAGTTTTGTGGAAGTCACCGACAATACACAAAGGCCAGAAGATGACAGAAAAAAAAAGTTTAAAAAGGAGAAAGAAAGAAAGAAAAAGAAAGAAAGAAAGAAAGAAAAAGAAAGAAAGAAAGAAAGAAAGAAAGAAAGAAAGAAAGAAAGAAAGAAAGAAAGAAAAAGAAAGAAAGAAAGAAAGAAAGAAAGAAAGAAAGAAAGAAAGAAAGAAAGAAAGAAAGAAAGAAAGAAAGAAAGAAAGAAAAGAAGAAGGAAAGAAAGAAGGAAAGAAGGAAAGAGAAAGAAGGAAAGAAAGAAGGAAAGAAGGAAAGAAAGAAAGAAGAGAAAAGAAAAGAAAGGAAGGAAGGAAGGAAGGAAGGAAGGAAGGAAGAAAAGGAAGGAAGAAAAGGAAGGAAGGAAGGAAGGAAGGAGGGAAGGAAGGAAGGAAGAAAGGAAGGAGGGAAGGAAGGAAGAAATAAATGTAGAGCATTGTTTAATATTAACCCAAATTTTTTAATAAGATACCTTAAACACATCATAAAAGAAAAAGAAAAAATTTCAGATTTCTTTTCTGGTACAAAGACAGAGACAAAAAATTTTAATTTTTTTTTCCAGTTCACAAGGGAATCATGTACCTAGCTCTTGAGATGTATAAAGAATAACTGTAGAAGACTATATATTTAGAGTTGTTATAGACTACTTTGTCTAACTCTCTCATTTAAAAAAAAATACTGACTTTTTAAAAATGCTATTTAAATTTTTACTTTTTATAATTAAAAAGCACTAATTTTCTCTTTCTCCCACCTTATACTCACTGGAGGAAAAAAAAGAAAGAAAAAAAGGGAAGATAACCAAAACTCTAGTCATAGTTGCATAGTTAGGAAAAACAAATTCTTCATTTTGACCATGTATGTCTCATTCTGTCTCTTGAGTCCCTCATGTCTCTGTCAGAACAACCCCCTCATGTTATAAATGAGGAAATTGTTTTCCCCCTTTTAATAAAGCTTTTTCTTTTAAAAATATATGTATAGATAGTTTTTGCAAATTCTTGTGTCCCAATTTTTCCCTCCCTTCTCCCCTCACCTCTTCCCTTAGACGGCAAGTGCTCCAATGTAGGTTAAACATATTTCCATATTAATCATGATGCACAAGAAAAATCAGATCAAAAAGGGAAAAAATGAAAAAGAAAACAAAATGTAAGAAAATAATAACAAAAAGAGTGAAAATGTTATGTTGTGATCCACACTCAGTCCCCACAGTTTTCTCTTTGGGTATAGATGACTCTAGATAAGGAAACTGAAGGCCAGTGTCACACAGTTGGTCATGAGATAATCTTTCTGCCTTGGAGAGTTTACCTAGCATGAGGAAGGCTTGAGAAATGACCTTGATACTGATATTTGTCATATGCTTGCTTTTCCACAGAACTGATCAGACCATATGGCAAAGTAGGCAATTTGCATGAAATGTTTATGTACAGATATATGGTTTACTCCTCCCTTTTGGGGGGCCACAGCCATTTCTGAAATCAACCTATTAAAACATGGAGAGATTTAATATATATCAGGGCAAGAAATGTCACATCATGATCCAATCCTGGATTCTTGAATCCTCCATACAACCTATCTGGAGACAATTATCTATATTCTTAAGAACATTTTCTAACTCATTGTCTGGCATACAAAAAGTATGTTGGGATGGCACATCCCAACAAGGTGAGTCATCCATGTCCACATATGGGCAGTGGTACTAGGAAGGCTCCCCCAACTGGTGAGAGCTAGATTCAGGTCACACAGCTGGCATTCATTGTGGGTGACCTTTGGTAGTTCTTGAAGTCCCAGTTTTTCTTATCTGCAAAGTGGAGATAATAATATGTACTAGGTGTAACATTGCATTACATTGCTGAATTCTCACTGATGGAGCCAAGGAATATCCTCCTTAAACTATGTAGATCTTTTGTGACTTTTATGGAAAGAGTTTATAATATTGCAAGACAAAAATTTGGTCACTGAGCAAACTGAATCCCATGTGTAGTTTTCAGGAAAATCTGTCATTGCCCCCCACCCCATGCTTATGGTCATTTTTGTGCCCCCTCCTCCTAAAACACAACTGTCCACAGCCATTCTCACTGAACTCTTTGGTCTCCCTCCATGAGACTCATTGACACAACCCTAAGATGGCTGCTTCCTTCCTCAATAGAAAGTAAGTGTCTCAAAGACAAGGATGGGCTCATTGCCGTCTTTGCTTTCCGGGTGCCTATCATAATACCCAAGATATGAGGAGGTCTTTAAAATATATTTGATAATAACAGAGACAGTGTTATGTGTAGGGGAAACAAAACACTTGCATGGAGTCAGGAGCCCTTAAGCACTTTCTTTCTTTCTTTCTTTCTTTCTTTCTTTCTTTCTTTCTTTCTTTCTTTCTTTCTTTCTTTCTTTCTTTCTTTCTTTCTTTCTTTCTTTCTTTCTTTCTTTCTTTCTTTCTTTCTTTTTCTTTCTTTCTTTCTTTCTTTCTTTCTTTCTTTCTTTCTTTCTTTCTTTCTTTCTTTCTTTCTTTCTTTCTTTCTTTCTTTCTTTCCCTCTCTCTCTCTTTTTCTTTCTTTCTTTCTTTCTTTCTTTCTTTCTTTCTTTCTTTCTTTCTTTCTTTCTTTCTTTCTTTCTTTCTTTCTTTCTTTCTTTCTTTCTTTCTTCCTTCCTTCCTTCCTTCCTTCCTTCCTTCCTTCCTTCCTTCCTTCCTTCCTTCCTTCCTTCTTTCATTCAGTCACTTTCTCTTGTACCCTCTCTTCAAATAAAAGAGCTCAACTAAACAGAATATACATTTCCTACTTTCCCCCTCCTCCTTCACCTTCTCACTTTCACCTCCCAGAATCCCTTGCTTCCTACAAAACACAGTTTAGGAACTCCTTCCTATAGGAAAACTTTCCTGATGCCTTCTCTGTTATTAGTGCTCTCTCCATTTTGAAATAACTTTGTATTATGTTGTATATACATTGTATTTACTTACGTATGTGTGTGTGTGTTTTGTGTATGTCTGAGTGGAATGTAAATTGTTTCTAGAAAAGTTTCTAGAAAAGCAGGTTGGGCTTGGTGACTTTCTCTGTGTATTTGTAGTTCAGTCATTTTTCAGTCATGTTTTACTCTTTGAGATCCCTTTTGTTGGGGTGTACAAGACTGCAAAAGCTTAGCTGTAGATGTATACAACTTGGCTTGAAATACACTCAAATAAATTGTGAAAACAACACCTTTTGTGGAAACCATAAAATGGACACCTCCTGCCCACTCCCAGGTTTGTTGGGTTGAAGAGCATAGGGGCTTCCTAAGTTGCACGGAGAATTCTTTTTTCACTTACCTGGTCAGCCATCTATTGCTGATCCTAAATTGACTTAGTGAATTCCAAGTCACACACACACACACAGAATTCACTCCCTTTGGGTGTGTGTATGTAGCAGAGGGATGGGGGTAGGGAGAAGCAATCTGGGGGAAAAAAAAAAAGACTGATTGGTTTAAGAAGTGCTCAGAAGGAAGGCTTAAGAGACTATCCTGGGCTAATTTTAACCCCGACACAGCTCATAAAAGGCGCTGATTAGCAAGTGGCTGCTGTCTCTCATTGGTGAGGAAATGTCTCTTGGGTTTATAAGCCCCTGTTATCTGGGACTAATAAAATACAACCAGTGATGATGAGCCGAAGTTCATCTTTTGTCTACTGTTCAGGTGGCGCTCAGAGATGCTATCTCTGTCTGTGGGATAGGCGTATTGTAGCAGTATATCGATCGGGCCATGTGCACGGCGTAAGAACACAATCCCTCATGGATCCGAACACAGAAGGCTTTTCTTTGTCACACTTAAAAAAAATAATAATGATGAGAATAACAGGACATCAAAATGGGCAAGTCTGAATGGAAATGTTCTTCTTGTTTCCTCTGAATTAAATTTATAGGATCACAGGATTTAGAGCTGGAAAAGACTTAAGATTATTTAGTTCCATGCTCTGATTTGACAAGGAAGAAGAAAGAAGCCCAGAGAGGGACTTGCCCCCGAGGTCACACAGGTAATCTAATTAGCAGACGAAGGTCTTCTGTCTTCAAATCGAGGACTCATTCCATTGCATCATCAGAATAATTTAATATCTTGAATGAAAAGAGTCAGAGGTCAGAAGTCAATTAGTCCAACTCCCCTTCATTTTACAGATGAGGAAACTGAGTTTTAAAAATAGGAAACGGCTTGCCCCAGGTCACAGGGAGTGCTGGGTCTTCATCCCAAGTCATTCAGCTCCATTTTTTTCACAGCAAAAAAGAATTTCATAATTCTGTATATTGTTTGAGATTACTCCAGGAGGGAGGCAGGACAAAGCCCAGATAACATAATCCCCATTATCCTGATGAAGAAACTGAGACTGACCAAAGTCACATGGCTAATTAAGAATAACTGACATTTCCATAGCCCTTTAAAGTTTGCAAATGCCCTTATAAACATTATCTCATTTAAGTCTCACAACAGCCATGCAAAGCAGGTGTTACAAGTATCATTATCACCATTTTAGAGAGGAGGGATGCTGAGACCAACCAAACCAAACATATATGGCTGTTGGGCGTCAGGAATGGCATGTAACCCCAGACCTTATTGTGTCCAAGCTCTGTGCTCTCTCTCTCTGTCTCTCTGTCTCTGGCTCTGTCTCTGTCTGTCTCTGTGTGCCTCTCTATATCTTTTTGTGTGTCTCTCTGCATCTCTTTCTCTGTCTGTCTCTCTGTCTCTGTCATTATGTCTTCTTTCTCTGTCTCTGTCTCTGTATATGTGTATCTCTCTCTGTCCCTCTCTATCTCTTTTCTTTTCTCTTCCTTTTCCTGTCCCTCCCTCTCCTTTTCTCTTCCTTCCTCTCCTTCCCACCTCCCTCTCTTTCTCTCCCCTCCACCTCCTAGTGTCTCTGAAAGAGAACAGAACCATGATGAAAATCAGAAACAGGGAATCTGAGACCTTCAGAACTAAGCAGTCTTCTGTAGCCTGATAATCCTGCCATAAAGTCAAATAGTAGACAGTTGCCTTCTCCCTTTAATAGTAGATATCAAGGTCATCACACTGCACGGTGGATAATTATTACGCTGCTGCCATAACTTGTTCTTTTTCACATCCTGGATGAGTAATTCTCTAGTAGTAGCAGCACCAGCAGCAGGAACAGTAGTAGAAGTGGTAGTCAAAGCAGTAGCAGCAGCAGCAGCTGCAATAATAGTAGTGATAGCAGCAATAGCAATAGTAGTAGTAGCAGCAGAAGTAATAGTAATAATAGCTATAGTAGTAATAGGAACAGTAGCAATAGTAGTAACATAGCTATAGTAGTAATAGCAGCAGCAGCAATAGTGGTTATAGAAGTAATTATATATAGTGACTATAGTAGTAGCAGTGATAATAGTAGCAGCAGCAAAAGTAGTAGTAATAATAGCTATAGTAATAATAGCAGCAACAGCAATAGTAGTAGCAGCAGAAGTAGTAGTAGTAATAGCTATAGTAATAATAGAAGCAACAGTAATAGTAGTAGCAGCAGCAAAAGTAGTAGTAATAATAGCTATAGTAATAATAGAAGCAACAGCAATAGTAGTAGCAGCAGAAGTAGTAGTAGTAATAGCTATAGTAATAATAGAAGCAACAGTAATAGTAGTAGCAGCAGCAAAAGTAGTAGTAATAATAGCTATAGTAATAATAGAAGCAACAGTAATAGTAGTAGCAGCAGAAGTAGTAGTAGTAATAGCTATAGTAATAATAGAAGCAACAGTAATAGTAGTAGCAGCAGCAAAAGTAGTAGTAATAATAGCTATAGTAATAATAGCAGCAACAGCAATAGTAGTAGCAGCAGAAGTAGTAGTAGTAATAGCTATAGTAATAATAGAAGCAACAGTAATAGTAGTAGCAGCAGCAAAAGTAGTAGTAATAATAGCTATAGTAATAATAGAAGCAACAGTAATAGTAGTAGCAGCAGCAGAAGTAGTAGTAATAATAGCTATAGTAATAATAGAAGCAACAGTAATAGTAGTAGCAGCAGAAGTAGTAGTAGTAATAGCTATAGTAATAATGGCAACAGCAATAGTAGCAGCAACAAAAGTAGTAGTAATAATAGCAGCAACAACAATAGTAGTAACAGCAGCAGCAGTAGTAAAAGTAATAATAGCAATAGCAGGAGGAGAAGTAGAAGTAGAAATAGTAATAGCTATAGTAGCAGCAGCAGAAGTAGAAGTAGTAATAGCTGTAGTAGTAGTAGTAGCAGCAGAAGTAGAAGTAAAAATAACTGTAGTAGCAGTAGCAGAAGTAGAAGTGTATAATAGTTCTAGAAATAGCAGCAGCAGGAGCAGTAGTAGAAGTGGTAGTCAAAGCAGTAGCAACAGCACCTGCTGCAATAATAGTAGCAATAATTGTAGTAGTAATAGCAGCAGCAGTAGCAGAAGTAGGAGTAGTAATAGCTGTAGTAGCAGCAGTAGCAGCAACAGCAGTAAGAGTGGTAATAATAGCAATAGCAGTAAGAATAGGAGTACTAAGAGTTGCAGCAGCAGAAGTAACAGAAGTAGTGGTAGCAGAAGCATTTACATAGCACTTAAGGGTTTGTAAAGTGCTTTAAATATATTAATTCATTTGATCCTCACTACAGACCTGTCATTATTAATTTCATCGAGGTGATGAAGTAGATAGATCTCTGGACCTGGAGTCAGGGAGAATTGAGTTCAAATCTAGTCTCAACCACTTACTAGCTATGTGACCCTGGGAAAGTCACTTAACTTCTTTCTCAGTTTCTTCAACTATCAAATGGGGATAATAATAGCACCTACCTCCCAGGGTTGTTTTGAGGAGCAAATGAGAAATAATATTCATACGACATTTTGTGAATCTTAAAGCACTATATGAATGCTAGCTATTTTGTGAAGAATGAGATATCAATAACACCATTATTCCAAAGGGACATCTGTCTGTCTGTCCCTACCTCTCAATAGAATATAAGTTTCTTAAGGGCAAGGACTATTTTCTACTTTGTTTTTATGTGCCAATCTCTAAGAAAGCATAGCCTCTTGCACAAAGCAGGTTTGCCATAATTGCATGTTGGCTTGAACTGATGGAGTGAGTAAAGATTCTTTATCTTTTGGAATCAGAGCCTTTGGCTCTCTGCTGGAGCCAGAAATATCGTTGTGTCCCTTATATGCACAATTGGAGGAAGTAATAAATTTCAGTTAAAGGTTAGTGAAAATAAAAGACAAACATTTTTCTTCTCTAAATTCATGGATCCTCTGAAATCTATTCACAGTAGTTACATAGACCTCACTTTAAGGACCCTTAGATTAGGCTCAGGGGTCAAGGGTCAGGGGTCAGGAAAACTTGAATTCAAAACTTGTCTCTGACTCATTAATTATGTGACTTTGGAAAAATCACCTGTTACATTAGTGTGATATAACAGAAAGAATATCACTTTTGTAGTTAAAGAACCCGGATTCAAATTCACTTAATTGCTGTGTAACTTTGGAGGCTGGATGAGATGTCTTATAAAATTCCATCTACCTCTAAGCAGAGGATTCTATAATTCCTTTGTGCTTTTTTTTCTTATCCATAAAATGGGTATAAGATGTTGTATGGTATCGCGTAAAGTCAGAAAATTTGGATTCAAATGTAGTTGTGTAATTATGGACAATTCCAGGGAACTCAGAAAAAGTATAAATTACAAAAGAAGTGCCAAAGTGTATCAGTGAAGAGAATTTCCATAATGAAAGTTCCTCCCTCTGATGAAATCATAGTCTTAGACCCAAACAAAAAGCAAAGAGAGAAAGAAGCATCGTGACTCTACTTACATTCCCGTCGATATCTTACAGACCATTTCAAGCCATCTCAGTAGACAAAAATGTTAGGAAGGGAATATCTTAATTCAAAATGTCAGCTCAGAATATATGTCAAGTGCTGGCTCTATCTCTATTACTCATTTCCCTTCACTCTCCTCCTCTGAATTTCCCACTTTGAACTCTCCATAACGTCCCCAACAGAAGCGATCCTGATTTTGGATAAACATGTATCACTTTGGAAAATTTGAAATTTAATAGAAAATCCATCGCACCAATCAAAGGATTTGTCTTTCAGGGAAGCTATTGTGCTTGGTAAAGAGACAGCAATAAATCACCCAGCTCTGCCCCTCCAATAGATAATCAATTTCAGCGAAAGCATCAATAATCAGAGCTGGACATTTATTGCCCTGCGGATGGTTTATCTTTGGGAGTAGGGGACAGCAGGGGCAATGATAAATACCAAATCTGCCAAGAAACACAATTAAATGCTGTGAGGATAAAGGATTTTATACCGGGCCCCCAAAAGCAATCAAATTCATAATTGAATGCTATTGCCTGGAATGGGTCAGAAATAAATATCACACCCAAATGCATATGATTTGAGTGCCGAGTGTTATAGGTCAGCAGATAATGTAGCAAATGGCCCATTTGTTTATTCTCCTTTTAGTCCTTATCTTGCTATTCTCACAAGTGAACAATGGGGCAAGCCTGCCTCTACTTGGTTCCTCTCCACTACTCAGGTTTTCTCTTTTTCTCTTTCTCCTAACAAAAGAGAAAACATTTTTAAAGGGCTGAATTGTGCTCCAGGACTCCCTTCCTTAGAATTTTGTGCGTTCACCTGGTCCCCAAGCCTGATGTATTCCCCAGGGGGAGATGGGGAGAGGGATACAGCTCTGAGCCAATGAAAAAGAAGTAGGGTTTGCTGTCAGCCTCTCCAGAAAGGGCACAGTTTCTTTCTTGGCCAGAATCATGACTTTAAGTTGCCTCAGGGGAAGGTAGAGAAGAATTCTTAGCTCCTTGGGGCTTCTTCTGCTATTGCTAGCCCAGGTGCTGGCTCACAAGGGCTCGGGAAAGCGGTTTCAGTAAGGTCCTAACATCCAACATCTTGACATGAACTATTCCAACTTATTCAGAGTCAGGTCCTCCTGACTTCAGGGCTGTTGCTGTATCCACTTTGCCACCTAGCTAATTCCCAGATTTATTTATTTAGATTTTTTTGAACTAAGTAAAAGAGGAGATTCTTAAGCTTAATTAATACTTAGCTTTTATCACTGAATGGGTGCTTCCTCCGTTAAACTAAGACCTGTTGAAAACTTTGGCACTCCCATTGCATCCAGGATCACCTCCAGTCCTGATATATATCTGGCCACTGAACCCAGATGGCTCTGGATGGGGAAAGTGAGACAGGTGACCTTGAATAGCCCTCCCTCACTTAAATCCAGTTCACTTACATGTCATGGCATCATGGTCCCCTTCGAGAACCAAGGACAAAAACAACAACAGATCTATGGACTAAAAGTGCTATCGTTGCTCCTCTTAATTTTAGTGCCCTAGGTCAGAGGACCCATGGCCTCACCCTTGCGGTGGTTTTGCTCTAATCTGGGGATTAGCTAGGTGGCAAAGTGGATACAGCAACAGCCCTGAAGTCAGGAGGACCCGAGTTCAAATCTGGCCTTAGACACTTAATACTTCCTAGCTGTGTGACCCTGGGCAAGTCACTTAACCCCAGTCTCCTCATCCAAAAATAAATAAATAAATAGATAGGTAGATAAATGACTAAATAAATAAATAAATCTGGGAAGACTCTTAGGATAAGATAAAACTATTGAGGTGATATAGTCCAAGTGCCTCATTTTTCAAATTAGGAAAATCAATTAGCTCAAGATTACATAGGTACTGATTGTTATTGATTTATTGTAGTTAAGATAAATATTAGAGTCAGAAAGGCTTGGGTTCAAAACCAATCTCAAATATTTACTGACTGTGTGACTCTAGGTAAGTCACTTAACTTGCCTCTGTCTCTTCATCTGTAACTGAGGATAATAGTAATGGTCCTTACCTAAATACAATAATATTTGAAAACTGCTTAGCAAACTTCAAATCATTCTGTAAATTCTAATTATGATGATTATAGTCAATTACCTCTGAATTTACATTTAATATTCTTTCTACTATATCCCACAGCCTCCTAGATTCCAGTGCTTTCTTATGAACAAGACACAAATGAGTGATTTATCATAGGGTCCTACTTCTAGGGCTGATAAGGATCTCACTGACCTCATCTAGCCCAATTTCCCCATTTAACATAGAAGGAAACTGAGGTCCATGATCGCATAGGTAGCTGGCATTTGACCCCAGATTATAAGATCATAGACATAGGACCATATAAAAAGATTTAAATCTTTTTAAGATTTAAATCTTTTTGAGATTTAAAGTTGGAAGGAACCTTAGAGACAATCAAGTACAGACCCATCATTTTACAGATAAATAGACTGAGGGTAAGTGCCTTGCTTAGAGTCATAGAGTTAGTAGGTGTCTGAAGCTGAATTTAAACTTTCTGACCTCAAGTTCAAGGTTTTATTTATTATTCCATTTCTGACTCCAAATCCAGCTTGTTCTACTATTCCATTAAAAAATAAAAATAAAACAAAACAACAATCTTGAACTTACCACCAATTAACAGGAATAATTATGGGGCTTAAATGGGAAATCATTAGATGGTGGTCTCTTCTTCTCCAGTGACGGCCACCCTACACAGTTGTTCAGTCATTTTCAGACATTTCCAACTCTCTGTGACCCCATTTGGGGATTTCTTGGCAAAAAGAACTAGATTCATTTGTCGTTTCTTTCTACAATTCATTTAACAGATGAGGAAACTGAGTCAAACAAGATTAAGTGACTTCTCCAGGGTCACACAGTTAGGAAATGTTTGAGGCTGGATTGGAATTCATCTTCCTGATTCCAAGGCCAGAGTTCCATTCAACCCACCACCTAGCTGCTTCCACTTTGTTGCATGAGAAGGAACACACCATTGGTTGCATTTCATATCCACTGGGACCACATGAAGTTGAATTTTTTTAAACAAACTTGAAACTTTCAGGGTTTAAGTTCATTGAAGCTTGGCAAAAGAAGGCCTTCCATTTCTAAGAAAAAAGGCATAAAAGGGGGGCATTTTGGACACCAAATAGCTCTTTAAAAACAGCATTTTGATGAGTTAAGTATAAATAAATCAGAAACACACGGATTTCATTTCCTTTAAAATACCCATGGGCTTAAACACTAACGGAAAATGTGCCTGGCAAAAGGTGGTTTGGGATTGTGACAAACCCAAATATTTTAAGAAGGTTTCTGAGATGTTTGCACCCAGGTTCTCCTCTCCCTCACATTTTATTTTCCCTGATTCCTTTAGGGAAATAATCGAACTTTTTTTGTCTTTTGATAAGGTCACCAGTTCAGAGATGGCCTTCGGCCTGTCTGGTAACCTGCTCACCAAATTCTAATTGGAGGGGAGGGAGGAATAGGTGAAAAAGTGGTAGGGGGCAGTGAGTGAGAACAGAAGCAGAGGGAGAAAACAACTCTCAGATAGTTGGTCGGGTTTTCTGAATCTCCTAGTTCTAATCTCAGCTTGAATTTTATTGCAAAAAGCCAAGTGAGAATTCTGACAGAGAAGTTAGGATGGGGGATGAGGTTGGGAGGGGGTGGTGGAGCTTAACCTTGATTCCACTTCAACCTTAGCTTCAGGCTGTGTCTACAGGGTACCCAAACAGACAGATGTGCCAGGCCAAAAGAAAACCCATAAGCTGCTCATCCAGATGTTTGGCACAGTGATGACAAAACATCTGGTTGGGTGCACCATGCCAAAACATCTGGAGATGTTTGTCAGTCAGACATAGCCTTTGGTACAGATGGTGTTGGACCCAGACAGACTTTTAGGCAGGGAATTGGTATTCCCCTTTCATCTACCGACAGTCTTTTATCATCTGACATATTATCCCCTTCTTTCCTTCCTTCCTTCCTTTCTTTCTTTCTTCCTCCCTCCCTCTCTTTCTTTTCCTCCTCCTACTCTTCTTCTTCTTCTTCTTCTTCTTCTTCTTCTTCTTCTTCTTCTTCTTCTTCTTCTTCTTCTTCTTCTTCTTCTTCTTCTTCTTCTTCTTCTCTTCTGCTTCTTCTTCTTCTCTTCTGCTTCTTCTTCTTCTCTTCTTCTTCTTCTTCTTCTTCTTCTTCTTCTTCTTCTTCTGCTTCTGCTTCTTCTTCTTCTGCTTCTTCTTCTTCTTCTTCTCCTTCTTCTTCTTCTCCTCCTCCTCCTTCTCTTCCTCCTCCTCCTCCTTCTTCTTTTTTCTTGTCCTCCTTCTCTTCCTTGTCCTTCTCTTCTTCTCTTCCTCCTTCTTTTTCACCTTTTCTCCCTCTATTGCTACTTCTTCAACATAAGACCTTAAGCTCCTATCTCTATTTCTCTGCACAAATGGTCCCCCATATCCAATACACATTTCTCTGCTTCTTAGATCTCCTATCATTCTTTAAGGCACAACTCCTGCACAAGGGACCTCTCCCACATCCCAATTATTTCTGATGACTATATCTGAAAACTGCTTCCGAATCATTTTGTTTTATTTATCTGTGTTCATGTCATCCCTCCTTTCTTACCTTTAGTAAATATAAACGCCTTGAGTGCAGAGATCATTTTATAGTTTTCATCCCTACACCTAGCTCAGTGCTTCTATATTGTAGGTACTTGATGAATTTTTGTTGAATTTGTCTTTGGGATTAATGGATCTTTTTCTAAGTTTGAGAATTGCCTAAGAGAATGTCAGAAGAGACTGGATCATGTGTTTGGATGATAGACATGGGGGGAATGGTGAAATGCGGGTTCCCTTGTAAATGATTTAAGACATCTCCAGAGAGAGACTTAAGAACAAGGCACTCATTCCAATGAGTCAGATGGTCTCAGAGACGTAACTAGTAATTCTGATGTCTGTCATTCAGGATAAAAAGCTCTTATAGCATAAAAACATGTAAAGCTGTTGCAGAAAAGATCTGGATTCAAGTCTAGCTTCTGATATATCTAGGCTGTGTTCCTCTGGAGAAATCACCAGTGCCTCAGTTCTCTATGAGACTCTCTAAGACTTTAAATTGCAGAGAAGGTGACAACTCACACAATGAGAAGTCCCTTCCTCTTTGTGGGATTTCTTTATATCAACAAAACCACAAATCCAGTTCCTGTCCTGGTTATGCCAGGATCTACGGTAGGCACTGGAACTATAAAGTCAAAATCAAAATGGGCTGTTTCCTCAAGAATATTGCAATCTATTTGCAGGAAACATGTATATACAAGGTATACATAATGTAGATACAAAATTGAAAATAAATGGTCTTAAGGGGAAGGCATTTTCAGTTAGAGAAAATCATAGTGGACTTTATGCAGAAGATGCACTTGAGCTGAGCCATGAGAAAAAAAAAATTAAACATTCTAAATGCTGATGAGAGAATAAATTCCCAGCATGGGGGAATATCCAAGTTGAGTAGTTTGGAAAGGAAAGAGTTCACCTGGGATATATCCATTGTAGAGAAAAAGCAGCTGACAAATCAAAGATTCTTGCTAAATAATGTGAAGTTCAGTTTTTTTTCCTCTGTTGCTGAAGTTCTGACAAGTTTCTTCACTTTCTAAATATCATTGCCCTAAACCAAAGCCCTGATTGCCCTGTCCTAGTTATACTTGGGTCATGGGGAAGGAAACATGCTTGAGAGAGAGAGAGAGAGAGAGAGAGAGAGAGAGAGAGAGAGAGAGAGAGAGAGAGAGAGAGAGAGAGAGAGAGAGAGAGAGAGAGAGAGAGAGAGAGAGAGAGAGAGAGAGAGAGAGAGAGAGAGAGAGAGAGAGAGAGAGAGAGAAAATCGTTACTTTTAATGAGCCAAAAAGCTGATCCCAGTAACTACTAGAGAATTTGGTCTACTTCCATGAGCAGGCTTGCCATTTCCCAATAAGACATAGGGAATTCATGGGGGGACAGTTTTAGTAACTCAGGGGAACATTGGATTCTAAGACATTGACTTGATGAGCCCTCCTCCCTTCCTAATCATACAGTCCAAGCATTGGTTCTGTTCAAAGCCAGATGTTACTTGCCTTGGGCTGGCAGGAGAAATTCACTTTTTGTTAGCCAGCTCTTAGCAACAGTTTCAGGAAACTTCATCAGCAGCATCTGGGCCCACTCTGGCCTTCTTGGGGTCTCAGAAACACCACGGTCATTTAGAGACATAAACAGAAATGTTGTTTGGCAAGTACCGGCACGGAGACATCTTTCACCCACAATGTTCCTCTTGGCTTCTGATGAAAAAGAAAGGGCTTGCAATCAGAATCCAAAGTTGGATTTCCCGAGCGTTTCTGCAGGATTGGGCTCGGAGCACTTAATAACAAGTATCACTGCTGGTCTGTCTCTAAATTTATAATAAAAATAAATAAGCTCCCCTTTTGATGTAGAAGGCCATGCCAACTGCCAGAAAAAAGAGCTGGAATGGAAGAGGGCACAATTAGGTTAAATTCCCTTAAATGCCATGAACTTAAGGTCTTGGACATCGAAGCAAGGCTCCCAGTGAATCATAGCTCACCATTCTCCATTTGGGAACTCTGGGGAATGGAATTGTCGGGGGCTGACTTCCAGGCTTTCTTACTAATTGTCCAGGGACCCAATGTAAGTAATCAACATGGGAAGCAGTTGTTGTCTGCCCCCTCCCCACCTTGAAAATCAAAACAAAACTGGGATTGCTAATTACACAGATGTGGCATCTTGGGCTAATTAGACTGGTAAATGTTAGCTCATAAAGCACTTTCCAGGATACCAAAATAGGAGATGAAAGGGGCAATTCATAAGTCTGATAATAGGATAATAACTGCTATTAATTAATAAGCAGTAGTTCCTGCCTCCTCTAGCCTGTAGTCCTCAAGTTTCTAGTTCTTTTTTGAAGATGACTATAAATGAATGCTTTGGAAACAGCCAACTGGGGCCCTCCATTCTCAATCCGCCGCAGACGCTCTTGCTTTGCCTTTAGCTTCAGCTTTTCTATACGTGTGTAAAAACCAGGAACAGAAATCATTTGCTATTCTGCTCTCCGGTTGAAGATTTCTGTCACAGACAAGCAGCTCATGGCAAAATGTGCAGAAGGACTGAGATTCGAGTCCTTCCATTGGCAGGTACTGGCTTTGAGAGTCTGAGCAAATCACGGAGTCTGGAAAATATATTTAGGGTCATCTATTTATAGTTGAAGCCATCTAATTCAAAAGCTTCACTTTTCAGATGAGGAAACTATGGGATAGGGAGAACATCTCTTGCCCAGAAACTGGTTAGATAGAGGGAGAAAAGCAAGGCAAGAAAGGAGAAGGGAGAGGGGAGACAGAGACAGAAAGGATGCACATACTAAGAGTGTACTATGTGCCAGGCTTTCTTCTAAGCTTAAGATAATAAACCTGACCTAGTCTGCCAGGAGTTCCCCGTACTGATAGAGAAAGAAAATCACAATGGGTTATTATTCAATTGTTTCAACCATTCCTGACTCTTGGAAATCCCATTTGGGGTTTTCTTGGCAGAGATTTTAGAGTAGTTAGCCCTTCCTTCTCCAGCTTATTTTACAGATGAGGAAACTGAGGCAAACAGAGTAGTTACCCAGCTAGTAAGTGTCTGAGGACAGATTTGAATTCAGAACTTCTTGACTGCCATTCTGATGCTTTATTCACTGCACTGCTCAGTTGCTCTCATCACAGTCCGAGAGATTCTAAAATGTTTTAGATCATGGATGCACTCTTTTATCATGTGATGAGAGGTAAGAACTAGGACATGGCTTTCCAATTCTGAAACCAAACTAGGGATACTGGGCAAGTAGCCTCCAGTCAACTCAAATGGAAAAGCCAGAAAGAGATCACAGCCTCTCAGCATTCTGATGAGACCATGCAACAAAGAATTTGGCAAAAGTTGTGATTTTTACATAGAACTGAATCGTTTCCATTTCTCATTCTTTCTAAGAAGTATGGAGCCAGGAAAAGGCTGAAAAGCATTACCTTGTCTTCTTAAAAGCCCAAAGGCTTTAGATGGATCTAGGGCTAGGATCTCCCTTGACCGAGGTTTAGCAGAAAAGGCCTCTGGTCTTGAACTTGACCTACCAAGAGGAATGCCCCTCGTTGCCAGTGACCCATCTCACCTGGCACTGTGTTAACATGGCAGTAAAGTCTCTGATGAAAGGCATCTCAACTTAATGGATATAATTCAAGACTTGGAGTTGGGAAGTCCAGAGTTCAAATCCCTCCTGGTTGTTCGAGCTGCGTGATTAAGGGAAAATCACTTACGTTTGTGAACCTCAGTTTCTCTATAGATTCCTTGGCTTCTCTCCAGGCTCAGTTCAGGTGCCAGACAAGACCTTTGAGACAACATAACCCAATCCCTTCCTTCTCACCCATGTGTCCTGGAGGGTAATTGCCTTGTCCAAGGTGACACAGGTAATAAGTGGCAGAGAGAAGTTTCAGGCTTGGGCCCCTTAACTTCCAGGATAGCGTTCTTTCCACGCCACCATCTGATCTCTTCCCACTTATAACTATATGACTCACCTCTCCCTCTTCTTCCCTCCCTCCCTCCTTCCTTTTCCCTCCCCACTTCCTTTCTCTTTCTGTGACTCTCTGTGTCTCTCTCTGTGATCTTTCTCTCCATATATTACCAGTAATCTGTCCACTACACCAGGGGTACATACACCCCAAACCAAACCCCTGATTCCCTCCCAATCCTCTGCAAAAGTTCTCCCATGCTGTTTACCCTCCTTCACCTGAAATTATTTTGTATAAACCTCTGTGCATGTTTCCTTTCCTTCTCAAATAAAGATTCTTTGAGGGCAGACATCATTAAAAAAGTTTTTTTTAATCTTCAGAACCTAGCATAGAACCTGACATTTAATATGCTGTTATTATTAATATTGTTTTATATATATGTAATATATTGTTACAATATAGAATATTATTCTATATATTATATCGTATACTATATACATTACTATATATAATATATAATATTCTATACATTTTATCATGTACTATATACATTACAGTCATACACACATATTATATAAATGGTATTACATGCATTATGTTACATACATATAGTATTATATACATCATGTATATATTATATGTATATGTGTACATATATAACAAATATACACATATATAATAAATAAATATACACATATATAATAAGTAAACATACACATATATAATAAATATACACATATATAATAAGTAAATATACACATATATAATAAATAAATATACACATATATAATAAATATACACATATACTTATTCACACATTATTATTTGCATTGTATACATCATATACCTAGATTAGTATATACATTACATTGTATATTATACACATATTATCATGCATTATATTAAATAGTATATGGCATAATAGATACATATATACTTATAAATCTGTATTATATACATTATAAACTTATATAATATATAATATGTTATATATTTTATATGAGTTATATTAAATATTATATGTGTACATATATTTATATTATTACATTAGATATCGTGTACATATATTTGATATGCATTGTGCTAGTTGCATTATGCATGTTATTGTATGCACACAATATATAATACAGTGTTATTATTAATAAGAACTAAAGCCCACACCTGGAGGTCATGGATAGTATGTTGGATTTGGAATCAGGAAGGAATGGTTCAAATATCACCTCTGGCCCTGCCAAAGAATGTGGCCATGGGGGAGACTCTTTCCCCTTTTATACCTTAATCTGTAAGTTGGATTGATAATATATTAATTAATTATACATTATTAATATAACAAGCATTTATCTGGTGTTTTAAGGTTTGCAAAGCAATTTTGTTATTATGACCTATTAATGTTATTAATAAAGGTCAAAGCATGATACACTCTATAATTATAATATTTTATAATTATACTGAATTAATATGATCGTTATAGCATGTGATCTATGTTACATTATGACTATATATCATATAACTATATTATAATTTCCTAGTTATAATATTATTAACGTAGTAATGATAGTAATAATAAACAGCAACTTGGGACCCCAGGGAGGGATTTCTGTTGTTGTTCAGTTGTGTCCATCTCTTCATGACTCCAAGGACCTTCTCTTGCCCACTGTCTCTTGAAGTCTCTCCAAGCCCATGTTTGTTGTCTCCATGACCCCACAGACAGGTGCTTCATGGCATTTCTTCCTATACCCCCGCTTTTCTGCTCCACTGCACCATACTTTACGTATAGATTCATCTGTGTCTTGAGAAACAACAAACCTAAGATCCTACTTTTGAGTTTTTCCTCTGGAATATAGATAGAAAATGGCAGATTTGGGGAAAAGCTGCCCCATCCAGGCTGGGTCCCGCAGACAAGGCTAACTCCTCAATTGAGAGAGAAAGCATGGAGAGCATCCTCCCAGACGCTCGTCACACTTCCTCCCTTGCTTTTATTGCCTCTGCTCAGCCCTGGGGAAGCCCACTCGCACATGTGCTTGCTTCCTGCACTAATGGGGGTCATTTTTCTCACTCCATCACATGGACAGATGGCGACCCTGTCATATTAAAGTGACACTCCTGCTATGTCAATGTGACGAGTTTCAAACTGCCATCTCCCATCTCGGCCATCAGGGACTCAGAGGTACGGTCCAGGCACCAGCAATTGGGAAAGCGTCTCAGTTCAGTTCAATCCATCCACCTTGTGGGGAGCTGAGCTCAGCTGCTCATACCAGTCCTGCGTTTTTATTTTCAGGGCCTAGAGGGAAACCCCAAAAGGCTGGCTAGTCCCCATCTACTTCTTAGATCCTAAAAGAATAAGACTCTACAGTTGTGCCAATAGGTTTTTCAGATATTTACCAGAAAATGAGCAATCTTGTTGCCTGCCTCCCTGATGTCTGGATCCATCTGATAAAATCTTGGGAGAAGATATTATATTTCTATATTATAAGTATTTTATAAAACCATAAATTATACTTTTAACAGTAGAAAAGAGCATTGAATTTTGGGGCAGAAAGACTAGGATTGGCGTTCTGGTTTTTCCATTTGCTATCTGTGTGACTATACAAGTCAGTTCAGCTCCTCAGGCCTCAGTTTCCCCATCTATATCATTAGACTAAATGATCTCCAAGGTCCTTTCTAACTCCCAATTCATGATCCTATGATCTGGATTGGACAAAGAGAAACAGTGCATAGAAAGATCTGTTTTGGGGTAAGGAACAGCTGGGTCGAAGGCCTCCTTCTGACAGACACTGTCAACATCACCCTGGACAAGTCATTTCATTTTTCAGCCCTTCTGCCCCATAATTCTCTAAGTTGTTTGTTGTGCGTATGTTGGAAGAGCAAAGGGAATGATCTTAGATTTTGCTGAGCTGCATGCTTAATTTTGCAGGAAAAATAAAACCCAACAACCTAATGCTATGTAGGATGGATTTAAGAGAGCCATAACAACATAGCTCCTAAGTATAAAGTAGTAATATTCTCCCTCTTACTGATTCTGTCCTCCTCAAATCACCGCCATATTGAATTTAATTCTGGACACTCCAGTTTTGGAAGGAAGTTCAGTAGGAAGCTGGAGAATCTTCCCAATAGGAGGAGGCCATTCTTAACTGAAATGCTCATTTATGTTCTGTACCCCAGAAGGGTAAAGAACCTCAAAATCACATTTCATATCCTCATATGAGAAAGGAACTGGGAATAGCTAACTTGGAGAAGAAAAGACTGAGACATGGGGATAGAGGATGAGGGAATGATTATTGCTGCTTTAGGCCTATAACATTACAGATTTCCATTTAGAATATACTTCCAAGGCCATCTACTTCAGCCCCTTCATTTTGAAGATGAGGTGATTTGCCCAAGATTACCCAGCTAGCAACAAAAATAGAATTTCAACTCAGAACCTCTGACACAGAAGTTAAAAGTGTTTACCACTGCACAACACTGCCGCTTCCCCATGTCCTAGAGAAACTATCTCAGACAGAAGAAGGAGTAGACTTTTTCTGCTTGGTCCTAGAAGGCAGAACCAGGTTTGATATATGGAATTTGCTAAGAGGCTACTTAGTGGAATTAAAAATATATAAGTAAAGCTACCTGTGCAGAGAAAGAGCTTCCCTTTCCTGGAGGTCTTTAAGCAGTGAGTTCTGGTTTTACAGATGGTTCCTATGAAAGATGACAGGATGGAGTATTTTTTATTTCTAAAGTTTGATGCCAAATTGAAGCCTTCATACATGAAATCATGGATCTACTTTCACCATCTCCCTGAAACACACACACTCACACACATACACACACACACACACACACGGAAAATGAATACAAGTAACTTAAAGGAAAGACGCACAAAAGAAAAACTGTAATCACATAAAAAAACAATTGGTAGGCTGAGGAGGAGGGGAGTGTTGTTTTTATTAACATTCCCTCCAATTCCCTGGAAATTGCCTCTTCTTGATATTTTGTCTCTGAACTAAGGCTCTGATTCAAATTTCCCTCCAGCTGTCTAGGATTCTTGGATTGCTGAAATACGCTCACAAAATGCAATCAAAAGGGTGCTGACATCACCAAGAAAGGGGGAGGAATGGCAGAAACGAACTCAGTAGAGAGGCAGATTCTTGGCGTGGAGCTCTTTTGTGGAGAGTTTGGAGGAAAATCTCCACTTCATTGATCTTTGCTCTCTGATTTCTGGCTTTGCAGCTGGTTCCTATGAAAGGTGATGGGGAAGGGGCATTTTTGATTTCTGAGGTTTGGGGCCTAATTGAAGCCTTCACACATGAGGACATTGGTTTCCTGACCTCCTTAGGCTTGCATTGGTCCAGGGTTCAATTACAACTGCATTCCATTGACATCCGGGGTCAGAGACAGAATGATTGGGTGGACAACTCTGTTGTCAAACAGGGGTATCTATCAAATCATTCATTTCAGACCCAGAAAGAAAGCCTTCCTGCCTTCTTTAAAGCAATGGGGGGAAAGCACAAATAGAAAAGATACTCTGGCTAAGAAATGAATAAGGAACCTCGGTGGACCCTTTCTGATGTTCATTTTTACTGGGAAAATTAGAAACACAAGATTATGGATTCATAGCTCCTTTATGGGTTCTCTCACCCATTGTTTTGTTTTACAGGACAAGAAACTGAGGCCCGAAGAAGGGGATCATAGGATCATACAAATAGTACTGGAAGGGACTTTATAGGTCACTCAGTCTGACCACCTCTTTTTTACAGAAAAGGAAACTGAGGCAGATAAAAATGAAGTAGTTTACCCTAGAGTATGTCACAAAGAGAATCCAAGCCCTTGTTTCCTTCTGAATCCTTCCCTTTATCTAAAGCAGCTTCCAGTCGACAAGTCTTTTGTTCTTGGCCTTGGAATCTGTGAAATCAATCAAAAAGCATGCATTACACCTATTATATGCCAGGCACTGTAGTAGGTACCGGGGAAACAAAGATTTAAAAAAAATAAAATGGCCCTTCAAGGGACTTAACAATGTCTCAGGGAATGGAACATATAATATTACAGAAAGCAGTAAGATTGGAGAGTAGATAAAATATTTGATCTGGATGAAGGAAATTCATGACCTGAGTTCAAATCTGTCACTAGCTATGTGATCTTGGATAAGATTTCTGAGACAGAACAGCTTCCATCTTTTGCTCTTCTCTAACCCACTGTCAAGTTCTCCAAATGGGTCCATTAGTTTCTATGATATGGGTCTACCGACAAGTAGCTATGATATTGATACGCTGAACTCATTGAACTATTAGTTTCACTGCATTGCATCCTGGGCCATTGCCAGTTAACTTCTCTTTAGTCTTGCCCATAGATTTCAATGATTCTGGAAGAAAGAGTGAGGGTGACAACTTTGTGCAACCTTGCCTCAATTAAAACTAGCTCACTCACGAGGTAAGACATCACCCCAATGATGTCATGGGTCCCTTCAAAAATAAAAGACAAACAATAATTTTAAAAGCCATAGAAGCTAAATATTAGGTATTTGTTAACTATTTTAGGACATGAACAACAGAATGATCCAGTGAGGAAAGAGAGAAAGTGAATGAATACTTATTGATTAATAAGCAGTGATTAGCAGTAAAAAGGACAAGATTCCTCAAATGAGAGGACCTGAGTTTAAATCCTCTCTCTGGTACTAGCTTTTCTTAGTATCTCCAGTGTTTAGCATAATATAAGGCACATAATAATATCATCACTAATTGTGTGACCTTAGGCTAGTAATTTAACTTCTCTGCATCTCAGTTTCCTCATCTGTAAAATGAGAAGTTTAGGTTAGATGGCCTCTGATAGGGCTTAGATCTATGAGCCTATATGCTATTCTTACAACACCCTTTTCTCACTCCCAGAGTGGTACATGATCTCATTTTTTAAAGTGAATTAAGATAATTGCATTTTAAGAATTTGCTGAGAATTTTATGAGCCTCCTGAGATGACTGGGGCTCCCCACGGTCACCAGACCAATGCTAGAGACCACTATACAAGAGATGAATGGTAGCCCCGGTGGGATTGAACTCCATCTTTGAGCATTGTTCTTACCTGCTCAATCATGAGACTTTAATACTTTCAAACTCATGTACACCAGCATGGCCATTACTCGAGATTTATGGTCCCTCTTATTCACTTACGATATTAAGGATCATCTTAATAAACAAGTTATCAATACGTAGGATCAAGTTGAAGTGCATTTATATTATTTTGTCAATAGGCAGGTCACTTCTATAACTTAAAAGGGTTGGAGATCAAAGATAAATGTGAATAGAAGACAAATCATTGACTGGAGTGATTCATTTGCCCTACGTGGAAAGGTAACTTCTTTCTCAGGGGATGTAAAATTATCCAGTCAATTTCTAGTTTTGTGGGCTCTCTTAAGTAGACTTTAGTTGAATATTTCAGGTTAGATCCCTCTGTATTTAAAGTATCCTATGCTATTCCTTATTCCCAGAATCATGGTCATCGATTGGTTGCATTTGTGCTTAGGAAGATGTCTTAAATACAGTTTCACTCAACACCTATTTCCTTTTCTGACGGTTTTCACAATGAACTCTGTGATGAGGGTAAATGACTTCCAATTCTGTTTTTCACGCATTTATTTTGGAATATTGTGGAAGTAGCATTTATAGTAGTGAATAGAATATCTGGCAGCAAAATGAAGGAATGAATTTTAAAAGCATTTATTAAATGCTTCCTGGATGCAAAATACTTGTCTTTAGTATTAAGAATGCAAGTAGAGGGGAGGGGGGAAGGAGGGGAAAAATTAGAACAAAATGTTTGTCAATTGTCAATGTTGTAAAATTGCCCATGCATATATCTGGTATTAATAAAAAAAAAAAGAAAAAATTACCCATGCATATGTTTTGTAAATAAAAAGCCATAATAAAAATTTTAAAAAAAAATTTTAAAAAAAAGAATACAAGTAGAATAACAAGAAAGTCCCAACTTTCAAGAAGCTTCCATTCTAAAGGGGGACTCAGTGAATATAGAGTGATTTTAACTACAAGCCAGATGGAAAGGGCCCATGATCCTTATGGTACAGATGCAAAGCAGATGGGAATGTTCCTTCTTTAATGTCATTGTCATTAATAAAATATATATTGGCTTCTTGTATTGAATGATTTAATAGTGTCAAGTCCTTACATGTCACAAACTCTCTTTTGTAGGTTTAAAGTATGAAGTCAACAATTAAGCAGGCATTTATTAAGCACCTACTATATGCAAAACACATATAGAGAACATAAAGAAATAGGATATAAAAAAAGGGAAACAAAACAGCCATCTCTAATCTCAAGGAGTTTGCAATCTGATAAAAAATAAAACATGAAAACAACTATGTACAAAGAATTTATATTAGATAAATTGGGGACAGTGTGAGAGGAAAAGCACTGAGATTAAAGAGGATTGGCAAAGGCTTTTTGCAGAAGTTGGGATCTGAAGGAAAAAGGAAGGATCTGAAGCTAGAAATGAAGAGAAAAAAGATAGCTAATAAAATGCCCAGATAGAATATGTCAGCAGATCAGAAAAACTAAAGAATATATGAGTTCAAATCTTGACTCTGGTACTTACCAGTGGTGTGGAAAAATCACTCAGTCTCTCTGTGCTTCCAAGGAACATCTCAGGACTTGTTTAGAAGTAAATTTGGAGTCAAAGGATCTTTGTTCAAATCTCAGATACTCCCTACCTATATGACTTTGTAGGTGTCACAACTTCATTTCCTCATTTGTAGAATTAAAAGGTTAATCCTGGTGGCTTCTGAGTTCCCTTGCATGGATTTGCATGCTCATTCCTTTCCCCTGGCTGGGTCCTTACTTAAATTGTTCTCTCTCCCTTCTCATCTCTTTGGAAGTCTTTAGCTCACTTCAAGTTTCAGTTTACTCGTCACTACGTCCAAGTGACCTTCCTGATTGTACCAGTCATTAGTGCTTGCCCCTAAATTTGTGTTTATTTTGTACTCATTTAGCTGCATGCATATCTATCTGTTCTTCAATCCTGGTAGAATGTAAGTTTCTTGAGGGGAGGGATCATTCATTTTTGTCTCTGTTTTCAAGCTGGCACCTGGTGGAGCCCGGATTGCAGCCAGTGCTTAAGAATTAATCAATTAATCTAATCAATCAAATAATTAATAAATGCTTGTTGGCTTGAATCAACTTGATTTCCAGCTTTGCCACATTGTAGACATGACTGGAAATAGTTCCCAGATGGGAAGATCCCAATACTCGGTTTTATTATTATTCCCACTTTACAGTTGAAAAACTGAGGCTAGATTTGAATTCATGGTCCAATAGTATACACTACCACCTGGCTGTCTCATGTAGGCTGTGCTTTGAAGGAAGTTAGGAGTTCTATGAGACGGATGGAAGATTAAAAAAAATAAGGAAAGATAGCAATCATAATAGCAGCCAACACCTAGAAATAGCTTTCAATTTAGAGATGTTCCCCTATCTCTAGATGACCTAGAAAATGAATAAAAAATGAAAAACGAATGAGAAATATTTCTTGGGAGAGTTTTGTTTAGCTACTCGGCCAAGCTCTTAAGTGCATATTTTTGGGATCTGTACCACTGGACTTCAAGGATATGATAAGAATACAAGAGAAAACTCAAACAGTCCTGAACACTATGAGATCCTGAGCCAGCCTCTGAGTGGCTGATGGGAGAAAAGGTGACCCAAGCTAATCAAGCCCCCTCTTTTATTTGTATTGGCAAAGAATCTCAAGTCCTCTATTCATGGAAGTTATGACCTCTTCTCCCTTCCAGTTGCGTTCCACTTGCTGATATTCGTCCCTGGATTAGATCATGAAATCACGGAGACAGATTCTATCATTAAAAGTGATACTGGCGTTCAGATATTTTACAAGTACATTTTCTTTTTATTTGCTTTCTGGATCTGTACTTTAACACATTCAGTGTCTCCTTCCAGAATGACCTTGTTGCCTGTACTTCCCCCTTAAAACCTTGCAATTGCAGACCTACTTTGCAAGATGAAGTTATCTTGGGGTTAGTGATGAGACTGAATGGAAAGGATCACACTTTTAAAGCTGGAAGGGACTCAACAGGTCTTTCAATGAATCTGCTTGACAAAGGGAGACAGAGGATAAAGAGAGGCTAAAAGTGTTGAATATTAAGTCAGAATATTCTTTCTTACTAGCATATGACCCTCAATAAATCACTTAATCTTAGTCTGCCTCAGTTTCCTCATCTGTAAAATTTCCTCATCTACCTCCTTGGGTTATTGTGAGGGTAGAATACTATTTATACAGTGATTAGCAAACCTTAGCAATATATATGAACAAATGTTTTATTATCATTTTAGTCACACAGCCAGTAAAACATCTGAGCAGGATTTGAACACTGGTCCTTCGGTGCCCTCTTCACTATACCATGCTGTCTCCTAAATGTCTGTCTCAAGAGAAGAGTATCAGTGTTCCTCAAAGTAGAGGTCCCTAAAAATTGGTGAATCATTTAGCTTTAGTTTTCTCCTCTGTACCATATCCTCAGATGACTTCTAAAGCTCTTTTATCTTAAATTTTTACAATGTGGCCCCTCCTGTTTGCACTAGGGTAGGGTTTAGGAATGTGAGTCAGTATTATTGATCTGCTCTATTAATGAAGTCTAAATGACTTGTAGACTTGTTAACATGAATATGATTATTTTTAATTACCAATCTGGCTTTTATAAGAGAATAAAGGAATGTTGCGTTTTCTATCTGGCAGCTAGGAGTCAAATGGAACCAAAGATTAATGTTTTTCTTATGCTTTTTTCACTTCCCCAGTGTCCCAAGTATCCAATTTTTCCCTTTGCCTCAAGCTAGGATGACAAGGGCAAGAAATGAACCACATGCTAAGCACAGAATTAGATGAATAATTCCAATTCGGGAACAAACATTTATTCAACATCAACAGCACTTGAGAGTTGGTGCAGTAGAGATGACGTGTTGAACATGGAATCAGGAAGTTAATGGTTGCTGTACTTCAGTCATGTCCAATTCTTCATGACCCCATTTGGGGTTTTCTTTGTAGAGATCCTGAAGTGATTTGCCATTTCCTTCTCCAGCTCATTTCACACATGAGGAAACTGAGGCAAATGGGGTTAAGTGACTTGGCCAGGGTCACATAGCTTGGAAGTATCTGAGGCTGGATTTGAACTCAGATTTTCTTAACCCAGGCACTCTATCCACTGTGCTGCAAGTCCAAATTCTACCTTAGATAGCACACTCATTACATTTATGACTCTGGGAAGACTACTCAACCTCTTAACAACAGTTTCCTTACCTGCAAAAAAAGAGGGGGGAAGGGAATAATAATAATACACACTAATACATAATAATAATAATAATAATAACATACAGTATATGTTGTAAGGATCAAATGGGATAATATTTGTCAGATGCTTTGCTAACCTTAAAACACTATATAAATGCTGTTATTGTTTCCTGCCCACAAGAAGCTCACATTCTCTCTGGAAAAACCAAAATGTACACAAATGTGTATAATTATTACAAGGTAATTTAACTAGGAAAATTAATGAGAATTCCCCTAAAGCTCACTTTTGGTAAGGAATGCCCACAGAGGAGTGAATTATCTTGATAATGAGCTGTTTCACTTTAAAAGAATGTTAATGAGACTCCAAAGCAGCAGCCCAACTAAAAAGGGGAAGGAGATAGAACCTATTATTATTATTATTATCCTGGCCTAGTAGTTCCTCTAAGAAAGAGTGATTTGGGATCCATCAAAGAATAAAATACAAATACAAAACCTGACCAAGTAAAATGGAAATGCCCCAATCACTCTGAATCTGGAATGGGGAGAGGATGGCGGATCTATGTTTTTGCTGAAGCAAGAGCTAAAAGTAGGGATGGGCAGAAAGTGAACTGGGTAGCTTTTTATATTATAAATACAAATGCTGTGGATTTGCAATGTGCATTTTAGAAAAGGTATCATCTTATATTGAGGGTCCTATACTTGATTGTATAAATATTTTTTCTTAGGGAAGAAGAGACTTCATACATTTGGTAAATTTCACTGGAAAGAATTGAGAATTATCTGCATCTTTATAAAAGCTTTAAAAAAAAGTGTCTAAGGCACTTTTAAAGTTCATTTCTCCAACTCAAATGTGGCCAAATGGACTGTTTTGTGTGGTTTTTTTTAAATAAATGGCCTAACTAAATAAATATGATCCCACTCCTGGTTGAGACCCAGAGAGGTTGTGTCAATACCAACAATCCTTTGCTGGGGTAGCAATGGTATTTCGGCCTCCTGAATAATGGCTTTTCTTGTTTCATGTAATGCTAACAATGAGACACATCTCAGACTCTTTATAAAGCTGTCCTCCAGACCCAGACATTATGAATGCTGTTCTCCTGAATGAATGGAGGTGAGAGATATCTGTCCTGGCTCTAAAGATCCATTTAATTCAATTCATCAAAATAGATATTCTGTTCTTTCTCTGTGCCAGGCACTGTGTAGGAACTGGGGATGCAAAAGCTAAAACAAGTCCTTCCCTCAAGCAGCTCATACTGTACTTGGGGAGGGGAGAAACAAGGGAGGAAAGAAGACAACTTGGTATAGAGAGAAGGAAAACAGAGAAATTTCCATAGGATATTGTGGTTTGTCCTTCATTCTCAAAGAGGAGAATGACATAAGGAGGGGATGCCATAACATCAAAATGAATCGGAGTGGGGGACGGGCTGTGCAAAGTCACCAGCTCACTTTCACCTCCATAACTGCCTGGTCCATCAGGCTGGAGATGGCCCTGGATGAAATGGGAGACCTTGATCCTTTTAAGCTAAGGTCTTCAATAGGTCTCAGTTTACTGAGGCAACACCCATTCAGTGTTTAAAACTAGGTAAGAAATGAAGCAGAGAATGGCTTCTACCTCGTCAAATAAATTATAAATAGACAAATATAGAGATATAGATAAAACATTCACACAGAAATCATATTTAGCATGTGTATGCATATGTGCATATATACATATATGTATATTTGTGTGTTTTATGTGCATTTTCAGTTATATCTATTTATCTATATGCACATATATACATATGCATATATCTTTGTATACCTGTGTTTTGTGTGTTTACTTATACATATATTGACATATGTGTATATATGTATGGATACATACGTGTGTGTGTAAATCTTTGAAGGTTTCTGGCCAAAACAGAAAAGTTTCTTGAAGATAAAGATTATTTTTTTAAACTCCACTACCCAGCTCATGAGTTCCCATTAATGTAGTTTCCATGAGTGTTGGCTGTATCAGTTAGCTTTTAGAAAGGGATGTTTATTGAGGGGATAGAGTAGGAACAAACAATATAAAACATCCCTCCTCCCCACCAAAAAAAATCTGTGGTATATGCTTTCTCAAGTACAATTCCAAGCTTGGAAAGCACATGTGGCAAAGAGGTAGACCTTGGAAATGCTTTCATTGAAGTCTTTGAGACATTTTCTCTAGATATTATGTAGTTTTTTTCTGCTTAAGTTCCTTTTATAACTCTGAAATCGGTCTCCATCATGTCCAGTCTGTCCTTGAGTCTCAATATAGACATAGCTATCGATTGTTCTGGGGATGCCACTAGAAAGTTCAAACTCTTTTGGACCCTTTGACCTTTTCTGACCAAGAGAAATAAGAGAAATCCAAAAACAAGGCTAAGATCAAGGCTCTTCACTATTCTCACACTCAAAAATTCCTTCTTAGAGGTTCCCCTGGAGGTTTCCATCACTAAGTTCCAGATTCTTGAATTCTCTGATCTCTTTCTATTTATGGAAAACCAACATAGAAGACCCAAATCTCTTCAACCAATGTGGGTACCTTGGAAAATCCCCTGTGAAAGCTATCTATGGCTTTCAAGGACTTTCTGCATGTAGGAAAGGCTTTGATCAATTGTTTGATTAGTGATGTTCTCAACTGGTTAGGTCATTATTCTTAAGTGGAGGTAGAGTGATGGATTGATAGATTGATTTAATGGACCCCACCTTCACATTTGCTTGATTGGAATGGATTGAATCGGGAGTTAAAAGGAAATGTCTCAAGTCCCAGTTACATCTCTCTAATATTAAGGCTAAAGTGATTCACCAAAATCTTTCTTCATAATAAAAGAGAACACGCATCCAATTTGTGTTAGAAGACTATTCATTAGTTACCTTGCTCTGATTGGGCAAACAAGAGACCATGAGCAATATGAGCAGGATGATTTTCCCGGAGAAGAGGAGATGTAGTGAGAAAATGGCTGCAATCTTCAAATATTTGGAGAGTTGGCATATGGCCACAAAGGGCAGAATTAGGAAGCAGAGTAACAGATTTGCTTTAATGTAAGGATAATTTTCAAATAGAGATATCTGAAAATAAAGTATGATGCTTTGGGTGGTAATGATGGGGATGACCCCTTCCTAGAGGTCATCATCTGGAATTTGGAACCCAGGAATGTAGGGTAAGGACTTCCTGTTCAGGTATGGGTTTGGCTAGATGGACTTTGAGACCATCTCGGTGATCCCACAAAGCCCTTTCCCCTTGCTGGTTCTGAGTCTCCTTATCCATAAAATGAAATGCTTGGATTACATAGACCTTTACATTCTAACACACTGTGGTTTTACATAGCTAACGATTTTTTAAAAAATCTCAACCTCTATAAAAGTAAGATCAATCATAAAGTAGTTATGTGGTATTTCCATGAATAAAAAAATTGAAAAATAGCTTAGGGAAGTATGGTTACAGGGAGACAGTTAATCCTACAGAAAACCTATTTCTTGGATCAGCTTCTAGCCAAATGTAAGAGATTCCCAGGTATGTAGAATGAAGGTCTGACCGCATGGGGAGCAGAAGCCAGTGCTTGACCTGAGATGAGCTTTTCTGTTGATTTTTAGTCATCACTTCTTCATGTTCCCAGGCAGAAATGATTAATGCTCTGGGCTAATATATTTTTCAATCTGCCATTCTTACCAAGGAGAAAGGTGGATTTCACTTTTGACAAATGCTTTTTCTTCACTGATGAGACAAGCTTACCTCCTCTCTGTCTGGGCCACCTGGTGTCCTAGAAGAATAGTTTGCCCTTTCCAAATGATGGTTTTGGGGGGAAGCCTGGAGATCCTCTGGGGGAGCACTCTCCTTTGCTATTCCATATATTCTACTGTTTCCCAGGAGCTAGAAGACTTAGATATACTATCACCTTATTGTGTCATCTTGGGAAAATCGCTTCTATTTTCCTGTCCTTAGTTTCCATAGCTATATAATAAAGAAGCCAGCCTGAATTATATTTTTAAATCTGTGACTGCTTAGGGGTTATAGAGGACTTCTTTCTTCATTTTGCCTAGTATAGTACCTTAAAGTACATATAGTAGGGACTAAATAGCTGCTTCTTGAACTCTGTCATCTTAGAATAGGTCTATGGCTTTTAGAGGTGGAACAATCTCTTTGGGGCCTGACAAATGAAAAACCTGAGTTGGAGGCAGCCAGTGGTATAGAACCTAGATCGTTAGAGTAGGAGGAAGGCTTCCAGTATCAAGCCCACTTCACTTAATTAGCTGTGTGTACTTGGGTAACTCTAAGTCTCAGTTTTTTTCATTTGTAAAATGGGATTAATAATAGCATCTACCTCTATAGATAAATCAAAGGAAATAACAGAGAGCTTAGCCAATCTTTAAGAGCTATCTAAGTATTAATTATTATTATAATATTTATTAAAGAAAAGCCTTTGAAGGGCTATTACAAAGAAGAGAGATCAGACTTGTCCTGCTTGACTCTGGGGGCAGCATTGTGGAAATAGGATCATGAGATCATAGATCCTATTGTGTCACAAAGGTATTGGGCTATCTACTGGGAAAAATTGAAGACCAAGTCTCAAAGGGGACCTGGCATGAAAGTAGGACAATCTACATCTTTGGAAATTGCCCCACCTTGAAAAGATCACAGATTCACTGAAATAGAAAGAATATACAAGAAAATTCCCTTTAAAGTAGAGCTGTCCTTTTTGCAGTAGCTAAGAATTGGAATCAAAGGGATGCCCATTAATCGAGGCTTTTATTTGAGGCTGTTTGCGCAAAATGACTAATGTGGAAATGTTTCAAATGATTGCACATGAATAACCTATATTGCACATATATAAGCATAAGGATTTGGAGTCAGTTAAGGGAACAACAGGTGAAAATGGCTAAAGCATTCTTCCCCTAGATATAGGTCCTCAAATGAATTTTAGTAATATATTTATGATTTAGGGAAAGGAAGTTTGATGGTTTCATGTAAGATAATAATCAGAAAATTTAGTTCATTTCCAAGAGCCCTCTGAAGTGAGATGACATAAGAGCCGAAATCCCCAAAATCATAGTATCAGAGATTAAGGGTTGAAAAGCACCTTAGAAATGGAGAAGATCAGAGACTTTTCTTTTACAAAAGAAGAATATTAGTCCCATAGGGTAAATGACTTGTCTAAAATAATTAATAGGTCATAAGTAACAGCTGAAATTTGACCTCCAGTCTTTGATTACAAATCCAAAACTATTAAAGTATCTTTTCTTTCATGTATGTTTTTCTTTCAGCAGGAGTTCAATCCAAACAAACTAATTTGGAGACACTTCTACCTTCATTTATGAGGCTTTTGGTGGTGTTTCCTTTTTTTTCCTCTTTGGGGGTACATGCTCTTTGATTTTTTTTACTACATTTTTATCTGTATTTTTCCATTATATTGAATCCCTCTTTTTCCTACTTCTATTATTGTTGTTGAGCTGTTTCGATCAGCTATGACTGACTCTTCACGTCCCCATTTGGACTTTTCTTTGCAGAGATAATGAAGTGGTTTAACATTTTCTTCTTTTACATATAAAGAAACTGAGGCAAACAGGGTTGATTGACTAGGATCACATAGCTAATGTCTAAAGCCAGACTTGAACTTGGGAAGATTAATCTTTCTGATTCCAGCCCTGGTACACTATCCACTGTGCCACCTTGCTGCCCCTTCTACTTGCTCATAATACATTACCAAAATATGAGCTGTGGTTTTCTACCAGTGATTTTTCAGGCAACAGCTAGGACTTGTTTTGAATATCTATCTCTAAGATATCTTGATCAACTCTTGAGTCAAGTCAAACCAAAAAGCATTTATTAAGTACCTAATAGATGCCAGGCACTATGCTAACTACTTTTTTAGACTAGAAGGCTATTGTGGTCCCTTCCCCTTCTAAAATTCTATGATTATGTTCTCCTTTTGCCTACAGCCTAGTACTGGTATCTCACAGACAAGCTAATGTAGAAGAATCAAGCTTTTTTCTTATTAAAAACATAACCAACATATATATATATTATATATATATATATATACATATATATATACATACTTTATATAATATTATATGGATGATATGTTATATATTTTAACATATAATCAATATATTACAATTATAAAATATTATAATATTACATAATATATGGTATTATATATAATGTACTTCTGACAATATAGGAGATTTTAAAGCATTGATAGTCTTTACCAGCAAATGGCAAGCTGGCCAGTGCTGGTGCTAGAGACCGTGAAGTGGTATTTCAGAAAACAAACCACATTTGCCTGGTTTGAAGTTGAAACAGAGACAGTACAGAAGCAGGGGTGTGTGGTATGTGTGTGTGTGTGTGTGTGTGTGTGTGTGTGTGTGTGTGTGTGTATGTGTGTGTTTGAGGGGAGCAAGTGTTTTTTTTTTCACCAGAGGTCACTGCTAGGTGAGAAAACTCAATTAAAGATATGTACACAAGAGATTCTCAGGCCACCAGTACACTAGGGGTGTCCAGGATAGTAACTAGCACACCATAACTCAAATAGGCTATTAAAATGACTCCTCCACCCAGATACTTTTTTTCATTTATTTTTTTGCTTCAATTTTAAGTTCCAAACTGTTTCCCCACCACTACTCCTGCCCCAGGTACTTGAAGATAGTCAGTTCTTGAAAATCTCATGTGCACAATGAGATAAAAAATGGTAAGCTTATTTTTAAAATTATTATTTTATTTCTTCTTATTTTTTTTCATTATCCATGTTTCCAGTTCTCTTTTCTGAGACCCATCCTTTAAAACAACAATTTTTTTTACTGGTCTAATTATTTTTATTTTTTGTTTTATTATTTGTTTTTTTCTTTCAATTTATTTCCTTTTTATTAAAACTTTTTATTTTCAAAACATATACATGGATAAATTTTCAACATTGACCCTTGCATAGCCTTATGGTCCAAATTTCCTCACTTCCCCCACTCCTTCCC
This sequence comes from Sminthopsis crassicaudata, assembly GCF_048593235.1. NCBI lineage: Eukaryota > Metazoa > Chordata > Mammalia > Dasyuromorphia > Dasyuridae > Sminthopsis > Sminthopsis crassicaudata. Next base: position 631,138,131 of record NC_133619.1, on the reverse strand, counting down.
TTAGATAGCAAGTCATCCAATATATTTTAAATATGTTAAAATATATGTTAAATCCAATATATGTATACATATGAACCTTTTGAAAAATTGTTGTTATATGTTTACATATAACAATAAATTTTTAAAAGGTTTTTTTAAGCAGCTTAGTGAAATGAGCTAGTATATCAGAAAATTCTAATATTACATGCAGTGTCCCACATTCATCTTCTTCCACCTCTATGAAGAAGTGATTGGTGGTTTTACATCATGGCTCTTCTCTGGGCTTGAATTTGGCAACGTTGGATTTCTTTGTTTTGTTCTTCTTGGTATTTGTGTGCATCTATTGTTGCACTGATTCTGCTTAGTTTATTCTGCATCAGTTTTATAAATCTTTCCATGCTTCTGTGATTTTGTTTTGTTGGGAAGAAGTAACATGGCATGGGGTGGGTGGGTGGCTCAGTGGAAGCACGCCAGGGCTCGAGGCAGGAAGGCCTGAATTCAAATCCAGGTTCAAATACTTCCAAATTGTGTGATCCTGGGCAGGATTATTACTCCCATTTTTAGAAGATTTTAGTATAAATCATGGTCAATTTGTTCTTTTTTGGTGTAATAATTATGAAAGATTTAAGTCATTTTTATTTAGATAGGGGGCAATTTCTTCAGAAAGCAGATATGCTTTTGCCAGGGTCCTTGAGGAATTACTAGGGATCATAAAATCATGGATTTGGCCTTGATAGGAACTTGAAAAATCACTTAGTCCAGGACTTCCATTTTGCAGAGAAAGGAAATCAAGTCCAAAATTAGAATTGGGAATGGAAATTGGAATGGAAACCCATATCCTTTTAGTTTCAGATCTACCCAGGGTTATCTTGCACTCTGGCTATTCCCCTTAAGGTGGCTAGTTAATAACTGAGGAAACAAACTAAAGAAAAACTATAGGATGTGTTAATTTTTATCTTATGCTATTTATATATTATATAATTATATTTCATATTATATAAATTATATATAATTATATTCCATTTAAATCTTTATATTGTACTATTATATATAATATTTTATATCATTGATTATATATAATTATATTCCATTTATATATTTATGTTGTGTTAATTATATATAAGGTGATTATATTTTATATTGTTACTTATGTGTAATTATATTCCATTTTATATTTTTATATTGTGTTAATTATATATAATATGATTATATTTTATAGTATTAGTTATATGTAATTATATTTCTATCATGCTTAAGTATATGTAATATGCAATATAATGATATTATATTAATAATTAATTGTTATTCATTAATTTATTTTAAAAATAAAGAGGTCTTTGGACTACCAGGAGAGCCCATTGGCCCATTTATTATACTGACCATTAATTATTGTAGCTCAAATTGTAGCATTTAACGGATAAAGAAACCGAGTCAGATCCACATATATAACTTTCAGTGTTAGAGAGACACAGGGCTAATCTTGTCATCATTCTGAACATTTGTCCAAACGACAGTGAGATCTAACCCTTGTTCATCCCTGTTAGCCCCAGGGAACCAGAGGGCCCTGAGCCATCCTGGGCACTGTGCCCTGTGGTTGGCCCCCTGAGGATGAGCCCAGCCTGTTGTCAGGCAGGGAAGGAGCTGGGCGGATTGTGTGGGCTTGGGGATGAAAAAAAAGGAAGAAAAAGAAGAAGATATTTATTTGAATTGAAGAAAAAAGCTGGCTTCTCATGACAGACAAGCCCTTTGTTTTGATCAATGCATAGAGAGCACCACTGACCTTCTCTCCAGCCGGCAATGATCTATGCAATTCTCACATCAGAATAGAGGGAGCCTGGAGCCTGACTCATCTCCCACAAGAATAGAAAGTGGCCTTTTGAAAGGAAAAGATGATCACTGAGAGATGAGGAAAAAACATCCTCAGAAACTTTCCATTCTCAGGCTATTTCATGCCTCTGTGCCCTCTGGCTGTGATGGATCAGAAAGCACTGAAACCTGGATTCTAGTCCTGGTCCCACCTCTCAATTCACTAAATGACCTTGGTGGAGCTAGGCTGTGTGACCTTGGACAGCTTATTCTCTCTGTCTTAATTTCTTCACCCCCAAAATGAGAAAGCTGCACAAGGTGATAACAACCAGTGCTTTAAGGGCTACAAAGCATATATCTTAATTTGATCCTGAAAATAATCTGGGGAAGAAGTTGCTAAACTGGGAACTTTCATTTTTTTCCCCCAGAACAACTATAAGTCTGGAACTCTTGAGTTCATAGAATCACAGGATCATGGGGGAATCTTAGATTTAGAAGTGGAAAGAACTTTAGAGACCATTTAGTTCCATCTCTTCATTTTAGAGATGGGAAACTGAGGTCCATCAAGATTAAGTGACTGGGGATCATGAGATCTTAGATGTCAAATTGGAAGAGAACTCAGAAACCATCGCTCAATCCACCCATTTTGCAGATGGGAAAGTTTATGACTTGTCCTGTAGAAAGAAAGTATTAGATTCCAAATCCAATATTCTTTCCACCGTGCTACATTGCCTCTCTGCTAGAAATTCCCAAATTTATGGGAAGACTCAGCCAAGGAAAGAAAGCAGCAGCATAAATTCAGCCAGCCTGGCCAATCCTCTGCTCAGAGGCATAAGGTGGTCGTTCCATTGGGGTTGACCACTCTTCCATCTGGATTCAGGGCATTCCTCATGAGGGCCGGTGTAGATCCAGCACTGGAACTGCCTGTGTTCTGTTTGCCGTGGAGACTAAGCCAATGTGGAAGTAGCAGCCACCGGTCGGATAAGTCAGCATCCTCAGCAGGCTTTAGACTTTCCCAGAGGCTATCTGGAAGAGACATCCCAAGAAAGAAAACAGAGAACAAAATGTTTGAGGACATTAGTCGTGTACTAGAAAACGACCAAGATGAACTGATGCTTTCCAGCATGAATTAGACATGATTCTAAATGTAAGGGATAGAAGTACAAAGAAACAATCATTTCTCTTAAGGAATATGAATCAACCAATAAGCATTCATTAAGGATGATGTGTGTCAGGTGTTGTGCTAAGAAAGGGGTCTATAAAGGCAGAGTTTGCATTCTGTTATCAAGGATTGAACAGGATCACAGATTAGCCATTATAGATTAGAGTATAGAAAACTTTCCCAGTGTTGCAGGTGGTAGCAGTTGAGTGGAATAAAAACTGGGAGTAGGATCAAGAAAGGCTTTTTGAAGGAAAAATCACCTGAGATGAGCTGTGAGAGGAGCTAGAGATATTTGTTTGAGGGGGGGGTGCAGATAAGTGTTAAAGCTGCTAGACTTGGAGTTAGGAATTCCCAAGAATGAATGCTGCAGACATGTTCTAGCTGGATGGTTTTAGGAAAAGATCACTCTTCTTCCATATCTGTAATATGGGAAAAATGATAATAATAACACTTTCTTCCTAGGGTTGCTGTGAGAATCAAATGAGATAACATGTAAAGTGCTTTGCAAACTATAGCTAACTAATTAGATAGACAGACGATACATGGTTGGATTGATAGATGAATGAATAGACAAATAAGAAAAATTAGATAAATACATAAAGGACAGATACATAGATAAATAAGAAAAAATTAGATAGACAGATACATGAATAGATAGACAAATAAAAAGTTAAATAGATATATGAATGGATAGACAAATAAGAAAAAATTAGACAGATAAATACATGGATGTATGAATTAACAAATGAGAAAAAAATTAGATATATGAATGGATAGACAAATAAGAAAAAATTAGACAGAAAATACCTGGATGTATGAATTAACAAATGAGAAAAAAATTAGATATATGAATGGATAGACAAATAAGAAAAAATTAGACAGAAAATACCTGGATGTATGAATTAACAAATGAGAAAAAAATTAGATATATGAATGGATAGACAAATAAGAAAAAACAAAGGAGAAAAAATTGGATGTATGAATGGACAAATAAGAAAAAATTAGACAGATAAATACATGGATGTATGAATGAACAAATGAGAAAAAATTAGACAGATAGATACAGGGATGTATAAATGGATAGACAAATAAGAAAAAATTAGACAGATAGATACAGGGATGTATAAATGGATAGACAAATAAGAAAAAATTAGACAGATAGATACAGGGATGTATGAATGAATAGATAGGAAAAATTAGATAGATACATGGATGGATAGATAAATAAGAATGTCTAGACAGAAAAATAGATGAATGGATGGAGAAAGAGAAATTAGAGAGAGAGCAATAGATATAGATAGGAAAACATATACTAGCAATGATTATTATTCAAACCCATCGAGCTCTTCGATCTTTTCTCTGCCTCCCCCCAATCCCCATGATAGTTTGTCTGGGCTCAGGCAATAAATGGGTAACATTACTATTTATGTAAGCTCTTTGTGATCTGCCTGAGTAATGTAATCAGTTTGGGGTTAGCTACAGCTGGGGCATGCCAGCTTGTAAACTGTGTCTCAAAAAGATTCACATGGTGTCCCTCGAAATGTTTAGTATATTGTCATTTGAGGCTTTGCAAAGGTTTTTTTATTCATTCCCATGCCCTGGACCAAATGAGATACTCTGGCCACTTGTTGGGGGTGTGGCTTTTGTGGAGAATGTTGGTTTTTTTTTTTTTTTGGAGGGAGTCCAGAAAACAAGATTCAATTGAGTTCCTGTATAATTGGAGATCACTGATCTCCAAGCAGCTCTTTGAAAGCCATAGGTCTTTCTTTCTATAGTTCCTAATGGAATGATTACTTTCTCTTGACTGAAAGCAATGTGTCAGGTTAAAAACTATATATGGTACAAAACTGAATAATGCCTGAAAGTATCTGAGGCAGCGGCCGGGCTGTGGGATGAGATGTTCAGCCCTGCATTCCATTCTTCCATGGCATTGCAAAGGGCACGGGGCAAGGCCCGAGTGAGAGTCCTCAAACAAGAGAATTCTTTCTAATGAATGCTCTCCCTTTGTATCTCTGTTTAGTTTCCTGAGAGGCTTCAGAATGCTGCATTGCAGCCCCCTTGGGGATTTCTAACAACCACTTGTTTCTGTGACTCAAGCTGTTCATGGGATCCAGGGATGATATCTAGAAATAATGGCTCTTTCTATCTTTGCTTCATCTAGATTAAAGGGATTTTGGGGGGGCACTGGCTCCCATCATCACCAATTATTATTCATTTAAAAAAAATAAATTGTATTCCTATCGTGTCTGGATAGAGCCCACACATGCCTTCATTAGTTCCAACATTGAAATCTCCCCTTGTGGTGAAAGAAAACAACTAAGCAAATTCAGGGACTACGCTTGTACGGTATTCTTCATCCTTAGTTCCCCATTTCTCTACTTTCATTATTTATTCTTCTGGGTTCAAGATTACTAATTATAGTTTGGCCAATAATAATATTATTGTAATGTATATGATTGTCATCACTGTGGAACTTGGGGAAATTGAGGAAGTTAGATCAGATGGCCACTGAGCTCTTCTCTTTGTTCTGTTTATATCCTTCTGTGTCAGTTTATATAAATCTCCTCATGATTCTCTGAATTCCTCCATGATCTAGCTCCTTAATCCATGATTATCATTATCATTATTTTATGATGATGATATGATATATTATTAAAATGATATTAATTATCATTAATAAAAATAAGATAAATACTACTGGTCTCCAAATCACATGAAACAGCAGGTTTTTTTGTCTCTCTCTTTTTTTTCTTTTTTTTGGTCATGTCCATCTTCATGTGGCATTTTCTTCTCAGAGATACTGGAGCGGTTTGCCATTTTCTTCTTCAGCTCATTGGACAGATGGGGAAACTGAGGCAATCAGGGTGAAGTGACTTGCCCAGAGTCACACAGCTAGGAAGTGTTTGAGGCCAGATTTGAATTCAAGAAAATGAGTTTTCTTAACTCCACTGTAACTCTATCCACTGGGCCTCCCAGCTGCCCCTTGGTATAGATGAATTTTCTTCCTTTAGGAAAAAAAATATATATACATATATATATACACACACATATATATATATTTATATATATATACACATACACAAACACACACACACATTATATATATATATGTGTATACATACACACACACACACATACACACACACACACACACACACACACACACACACACACACACATATATATATATATATATATAAAACCATGAGTGAAATCTTTGCATTAAAGTCATTTGGTCACTCTGCTAATTCTATTTTTGCCTCCCATGGTTGGCTCAGTTCATAATTCCTCCAATACTCTAAAGAGTGTGCCAGCTTTCCCATAGTCCTATCGACATGATCTGTTCTGGTTTTTACCCTCACCAGTTACTTACTCTATCCTAGGTGCCTTGCCTTAGGATACTGGGTTAAAAGGTTCAGTATGGAAGTTTTTCAACTTCTCAACTTTGTGCCTTAATTAATATTCCTCTGGTGTCTTCACAAGTAACGACCACTTCTCTGCCCTCGATGGAGTGGTAGCCAGGTTCCAGCATCAGGCGCAATGGGCAGGGTTCTCTGACAAGCCAGGTGGCCAGGCTCATTCTCCTTTCAGAAGCCCAGGAATTTAGCAAGCATCCAGCCAGGACTCCCTGCCTTTTTATTTCAAAAATAAGAAATGAGACAGCTTGCTCAAGTGCAGTGATCTGGGTGGAGGCCAGGAGGCAGGGTTGAGGAGGTAGCTCGCTGGATTAAGACTCCTTGGACTTGGTGGGTCTGGTTTTGTCTCTAAAGCCTCAGCAGTCCCACCACCCACCTCCACCAAGGCTGACCAATAAAAATCGCGTGGAATAGTTTATTATGAACTACTTAACCTCCTTCATCTCTTGCTGTTTTCCCTGCAGAAAACGTTCCTGTTTCACTGCTCGGGGTGTTCACCTTTCATTCTCTGTTTGCTTTCAGAGACTTTCCAAACCGCAATTTCGGGATCTATTAAAAGAAACATAAAATACCAAATTGGTTAGAATTCTTAACATTTAAAATATGACTTATTGTTATTACAGCTGAGCTAAGACCAATTAGACGACATTTTGGAATTTGGTCTTTGGGACCATTTCACCTGGCCTCTGTGGGTATTGGCTGCCTCTTTTAAAAATGTGGTTTTTCAGGGGAGGGAAAAAAAGAAGAGGGACCCCTGAATTTGCCAGGAGTTTCTCGTTTTGTTTTCTTAATCTTAGTTTCAAGACCTGGTTTTCATTCTTACGGTAACAACTTGACAATTTATGCGTATGTGTGTATATGTGTATACATAACACCTTTAATCCAAATGGGCCTGAAAGTGTTTTATAAGCTAAACAAACTGACAAATTAACTGTATAAATTGGATTTGCCCATCACAGAAATGTACCAATCTACTTTTGGAGTGCATTGGTAGTGGTGGCTTGCATAGGCAGTGTAGGGTGCAGGATAGAACACTGCCCTTAAATGTCAGGATAACTTGGGTTCAAATCCTGTCTCTGGCACTTGCCAGAACTATGATCCTCAAGCAAATGACTTCATATCTCCTAAGCCTCAGTTTCCTCATCTGTAAAATGATCATAGTAATTCCCCTCTCTCCCCAAATTATTGTGAGATTCAAATGAGTTTCTGCGTGAAAGATTTTGTAGGTTTTAAAGTGCTATGGAAATATTAGTTATCGTTATTAATTATAATTATTAACATAAAATGTTTTAATAACAAGAATCTTTGAGCTACAGGATATCCCATTTTAGCTGCAGAATTAAGCTTGAAATGGCATTTTTCTAGTTAGTAGAAGAAATGAGATGATCAAAAAGAGAGATTCAGCCAGAACTCTTAATTACTTTTAATGAACTCTCACCCTGAAGTTCTAATCTACCCTAAAAAGTAGATTTAAAGTAATATAGGTTAACTAATTTATATTACATATGGAAATGGAGTCACAAAGAGTTGAATCAGTTGATCAAAAAACATTTATTAAGGACCTTCTATGTAACAGGCACTAAGGGAGGATACAGAAAAAAAAAAAAAAATAAAACAAACTGGCCCCTGGTTTCATGGAGTTTACACTCTTTTAAGAGTTCTTAACCTTGGGGTTGATGGATACCCCCTCAAGGGGTCTGAAAATAGGTTTCAGGAGACCTGCAAAGCTGAATGAGAAAAACAAAAGCTTATATGCTGATTTTAACTAGTGTCTAAATATAATTTAGCACTTGTTTCAATCACAAAAAACATGATTCTGAGTTTATATATCTTATGAGTTTATACAAAATACATGCATGGTAATGAATGAAGAAAGTGACCTGTCCAAGGTCATGCAGCTAACTCTGACAGAACCCATTTTGGATCCTGTGCATTTTCTACTGAATCACACCAAGGGTGTTAACATAAATGTTAAGCAACTTGGGCAGGTTCACAGACCTAATAAGGATCAACCCAAATCCACTTTATAATCCAGCTATAGTATGTCTGTCTACCATCTATCTATCTATCTATCATCTATCTATCTATCCATCTATCTACCTATCTGTGTGTTTGTTTAACTATATGTCTGTCTTTCTAGCTATCTGTGTATCTGTTTGTCTATATGTCCGACTATCTATCTATATACCCCTGTAGCAAACTTGATGAAGGTTTGTCCTCTAGCCAAAAAGCAAAAAACTCCTTTCCTAGATGGCATGTAAAGGCTTTATGACTTATTAGTAGTTGAATCCCAAATATGCTTTTTCTTTTTTCCAAATAAATTTATTTAATTTTTATATATACATTACTTTATGAATCCTGCTGGGGGAGAAAAATTAGAACAAAAGGAAAAACCACAGGAGAGGGGGAAAAAAAACAGAAAAAAAAATGAACATAGCATGTGCTGATTTACATTTAGTCTCCACAGTTTTTTGGGGGGATGCAGAGCATTTTCTGTCCAAAGTTTATTGGGATTGCCTTGGATCACTGAACCACTGAGAACTCAGAACCAAGTCTTTCCTAATTGATCATCGCACAATCTTGCTGTTACTGTGTACAATGTATTCCTGGTTCTGCATGTTTCACTCAGCATCAGTTCATGTAAATCTTTCCAGGCCTTTCTATAATCAGCTTGTTCCTCATTTTTATAGAATAATAATATTCCATTTCCTTCATGTACCACAACTTGTTTAGCCATTCCTCACTTGATGGATTCCACTCCTTTTCTAATTCTTTGCTGCCACAAAAAGAGCTGCTACAAACATTTTTGCACATGTGGGTCCTTTTCTCTCCTTTATGATTTCCTTAGGATACAGACCCAGTTGGGTCAAAGGGTATGCACAGTTTGACAGCCCTTTGGACATAGTTCCAGATTACTTTCCAGAAAGATTGGATCATTTCACAGTTCCACCAACAATGTATCAGTATCCCAGTTTTTCCATATCCCCTCCAACATTTTTCATCATCTTTTCCTGTCATCTTAGTCAATCTGAGAGGTGTGAGGTGGTACCTCAGAGTTGTTTTAATTTACATTTCTCTGATCAATAAAGCATTTTTTCACATAACTATAGACGGCTTTAATTTTGTCATCTGAAAATTAGTCATATTCTTTTATCATTTGGGAACTAATATTCTTTTTCATAATTATTTTGCAGGAAGTACTGACTGATTCTGATGTGGTGTCTCAAGAAGGCTGCATCAAAAAGGTAGGAGTTCTTCCTCTGATGTGTCACCATGTGGTACAATTGTTCTGGTTCTAAGTGGTTTTGAGATTCTGTAAGCCCCAGGGCCACATTTGTGCTGGACATTAATTGTGCATATCTCAGGCAGACAAGTTGTAGGTAAAGGAAACCTGACTTGTCTATGTGTGTCAGCAGAACCAAGATTTGGGTGTATTTATAGGGTGTATTTCAGTTTAGGGAATTGAGCAGGTAGGGGAATCATTTGTGTGTGACCCAGATTCATCTGAAGCAAAAAAGGGTTTTCCTTCTTTGGAAGGTGGTAGCTATTGATTATTTTATAGTCATTATTGCTATATTGATGTATAGATAATACTTTTTATTTAAATAGATATATCAGTGATCTATTCATCTATATAATACACCAATATCCATATATCTAATTAAGCATATATCCACAGAACAAAATATTTTAGTTTCCAATAGATTTGCAAGCACACTGAAAGGAGCGCGCGCACACACACACACACACATGTGTGTGTGTGTGTGTATGTGTGTATAATATATATGAATGGATATATAAAACAGATACAGTTTTAGCAAACTGTCTCCTTTAGAAAACCTAGCACATTCAAAGGAATATGTATCTGTACATATATACATGCATGTCTTTATGTGTAATTACATGTACATTTACATGTGTGGATTTTTAAATACCTTCCGTTAACTTTGGAAACAAATGAGTAGGTATAAGTCATCATTTATGACTGGAAATTCAACAACAGGGCTGGCTAATCACTTTTTCTGTAGGAGAAGCCATTAGTTAAATAAATCAGCTATTAAATTCAGAACCAAAATGCCACCCCAGATCTGTCCAATAATCAGACTATGTTTGGTAGACTGTTAACCCCAACATAACAAATTGACTCACATGAACAGAGAGACACCTCTCTAATGGATAAGGTCACGGAGGAATAGTAGATGCTGGGTGGTTTTAGTAATTAAGAAGTAGAATAGACTTTTCATCCAGCTGTGTTCTGTTTCCTTAAGCAGGGGAGAGAGGATTCTCTCTCATTTTGGATTTTCCTTTATGGTAAAAAAAATAAAATAAAAAAATAAAAAAATGGCAACATTCCTATTGGTTAAGAAAGATTCCTTGAATAAACCCAAAAAAAGGTCTCATCCAGATACTTCTTATTCAGATCCCCACTGGGAAGAGCAATATAGTCCTGTTTGCATTAGTGGATTGACTTTTTGTAATCAAATTCCCATTAAGGGCTATTTTCTCAATGTGAGAATGACTATTGGATTTTTCTTGGTCAAAATGCATGCTTGTGAAATGCTGTCACTTATTTTTGAGCCGGCAACGCCGTCACAGATTTTGAATTTGGGCTGAGGCCCTAATATAGGGACTTGGGAGCCACCTTATTCACCACTGATGAACTGTGAGAGTTAAAAGAAAATACTTGTGGGGTCCTGCCAAGTGTGATGAAACCCTATCCCCATTCGGCTCCGCCGCTAACTGGAGACGAAATCTTTAGACATAGCTATCTGTGGAGGGGAGGACCAGTCTCCTCTGACTAGGTTGATTCCAATAGATCTTTATTTTGGAAATCGGTTTTCCCACTGGACTCAGTTTCTGGCCATGCTGTGACCTTCGGAGGGACCTCTAGCAACGGGGGTGAACTTTTTACCTTCTTATCTCCATAACTCATTTGGCAATGTCTGTGCCTCAGTGGGATCTTTTTGTCTGAGCAGACATGGGTGAGAAGGTGACCGAATAAGTTATTCTGATTCTCATAACCCAGTTATCCAAATGAAGTAAATCCTCCCATCCGGATGAGCACTGAGGCCCTTTTTAAGCCCTTGAAATTATCTTGAATTCATCATAATACAAAATGAGCCAAGTCTCTCTCTCTCTCTCTCTCTCTTTCTCTCTCTCTCTCCACACTTTTCACCCCAATTTTTATTGTCTGCTTGGATGCAAGTTGGAATTGTTAAGCAGGTATTTTTTTCTTATTAAAAATATGCAATTTGACTTCTTTTCTCTTTCTCCTGGAAGAGGACTTAATTCTACACACTTTAAAAGTATACCCACCCCTCCATCTCCAAACAAAATATTGACTTTCCCCACCCTTCAGTCTGGAACACAGCCATTTAGTCACTTGGAGCAGAGATCCATTCTGGAATATTATGTTGCTGAAGGGCATTGTTGGGGAGCAGTAGCAGGGGTTTATGAGGTGGTAAATTTATGGAGAGATGGGCAGTAGGCTTTTACGGCCAGGCTAAAAAGGGTCAGAGCTAGAAGGTAAAGAGTTCAAGTCTAAATGTAATGGTTTGTGAAGAGACATTTAGTAGACAGCTTTTCAAGCTAAAAAAACATCAAGTATAGAATCAGGAAAAATTCTCTACGTTTTCCCCTCTTGAATTCTGTGGTAATGGTTTATTTCAGGGAATACTGGGCACAGGAGATTTTGCCTTCAGTTTTCCAAAAGACAGTGCCCTGGAGAAACAGTTTTCTTCTAACCACAGAAAAGTGCATTTGAGAAGACATCTCAGAGTCTCCTTCTTCACTCCATATAGAGTCATAATTACCTAAGGTAGAGACAGCTAACTGGAAATCTGGCTCCCATTGAACTCAAACCCTAGAGTTCGGACTGTTAGAGCTATGACTGAATGAAAAATTTTCTGTACTCCTATACACTGCATATCAGGTTGGATGTTATTTTAGGGCAATCAGGGTAGATGTTATTTTAGGAACAATGAACTGGTGGAGGAGGAGATTTCAGGGATATAAAAGGTAAATAGCTGAGGGTAGTCAAGGAGCACAGTGGATAGAACTCTGGACTTGCAGTCTTCAAAGACCTGAATTCAAGTTCAGCCTAAGTTACCAATTGAATGATCCTGAATAAGCCACTTAATGTTTTTTTTTTTGTCTCAGTGTTAGCTTTTCATTATTATTATTATTATTATTATTATTATTATTATTATTATTATTAGCATAACTAGGAATAGAACTCAAGTTTTTTGATTATCATTAATCCAGAATTAATTTGTTAAGCAAAGAATTCCTTGTAATATATCTTTTACAATTTTGAAAATGTCTTCTCAGGATTTTCTTGAAGTGGGGCAAACTCATCTCCGTGTGATCTATATATAGGGTTGGAACGGGGGGACAGACAAAAATGGGGGGACAATGAAGTTAGTTTAATGTATGAAGTTTAGGACTGAGGAGCTCCGAATCATTCTTTACTCTTAGTGTGATGTTGCACAAATCAATCAGATTCTCTAGACTTCAAATATTTAAAAAACAATATCTTTATTTTCAAAATATAATTTTCAACATTCACCCTTGCAAAACCTTGTGTTCCAAATTTTTCTCCCTCCCTTCCCCCAATCCCTCCCCTAGACAGCAAGTGATCCAATATAGGTTAAATATGTGCAATTCTTCTGTACATATTTCCACAATTATCATGCTGCACAAGAAAAATTGGCTTAAAAAGGAAAAAAAGAAATGAGAAAGAAAAAAAAGCAAACACCAACAAAAAAGGTGAAAAAAGTATGTTGTGATCCACTTTCAGATATCTTTCTGATGGTATATTTCTGTGGATTCCTATGTAGATTTGGATAACTGAGGTCTGTCCAGGAATCCATTTATTGATAAATAAAATCATAAGGAATAGAAAGTAAGCATGGGTTTTTGTGAGAGAGGTCCTCATGAATCATGGGAAATGTTGCAATTTTTGTGTTATCAGATTGGGCATGTGGTAAGAAGAATTACTGATGGATAGATGGAATCCTCCATAAGAATCTTTGTGACATTCCGATTCTTTTTGTACAGCAAAACAATTGTTTGGACATGTATACATATATTGTATTTAATTTATACTTTAACATATTTAACATGTATTGGTCAACCTGCCATCTTGGGAGGGGGAAGGAGGAGAAAAATTAGAACAAAAGGTTTGGCAATTGTCAATGTTGTAAAATTACCCATGCATGTATCTTGTAAATAAAAACTATTTTAAAAAAGAATCTTTGACATTTCAAGATATTTAGGGGATGCCTGTTCCTCAAACTTGCAGACTCCCCCCTCATCGTGGAAGTTGGGTGGAACTGTGTTGAGCATTTGTGCAGATTCATGGACAAGAGTCACACAAGATAAAGTGTGGCTGAACTGTGATCTGCGCTCACGAAGGGAATGTCTGTATAAGTGAGATCATAAAGTCATTGATATATTTCTAGGATTTTAAAAAAACTGAATCTGTAAGAATAAACTCCCTTCACCTATAAGGATGAGCATTGTGTAATCATATAGTATAATTATATAATACTACATTTTGCTCATTTATGAGTTTCTAAACTTTTTTCTATTATCTGCTGCTCTTCCCATGACATCTGCTGGTTCTGCAAAAACTCCCCAAAATTCCTATTTAATTTCTTATGCCAATCTGTAATATATAGAAACTCAGACGGAAAAAGTTGAGATGTGGAGGGGATAAGTATAATAGCAAAATGGAGAGGTCACATAGTAATAGCACAGTGAGATGGTGTAGCAGGTAGAGTGCTGGTCTTGGAGTTAGAAGGATGTTTTCTATTCTTGGAGTTAGAGGAATGTTTTCTATCTCGGTTTCTATATATCACAGGGGGTCGTAAAGAGTTGGGCATGCTGAACAATAAGGTTACTGCAATAGAATAGGATTATGGAATAATAACTGTCATAAAAGAATAGCTTATAGTTGTATATTCTTTAACATATCAAGAATCAAAGATCTAATTCAGATCCAATTGATCAATGATGGACAGAATCAGTTACACCCAGAGAAGGAACTGGGAAATGAGTGTAAACTGTGAGCATTTTTATTTTTCTCCCCAGGTTATTTTTACCTTCTGAATCCAATTCTTTCTGTGCAACAAAAAAAATCGGTTCTGCACACATATATTGTACCTAGGATATACTATAACATATTTAATATGTATGGAAATGCTTGCCATCTAGGGGAGGGGTAGAGGGAAGGAGGGGAAAATTCAGAACAGAAGAGAATACAAGGGATAATGCTGTAAAAAATTACCCATATATATGTACTGTCAAAAAAGTTATAATTATAAAATTAATTTTAAAAAACCCTTTAAAAAACATATCAAGAATCACCAGTTTCATTGATATGAGCTTGCCTACCAATGATACCAAGAGAAATCCATGACTGAGTAAATGCAATTAGAGTTATTATTGGGGAATAAAATCCTTCATCCCATGACCAGTGAGAATACTCTCTGACCATAGCACTTTCTTACTCTCCCTTAGCACTCATGCCCTTCCCTCTGCCAATTATGTACAATTTATCCTGTCTATATCTTGTTTGTGTATAATTATTTGGATATTTTTCTCTCCTATTAGACCATAAGCTCCTTGAGGGCAAGGACTGTCTTTTTTCTTCCCTTATGTCACCAAGGCACTTAATAAATACTTATTGACTTATTTAGAGAGGCTTGTCCCTAAACCAGATGACATGATCTTTCACAGATGCCATATTCAGAGGTTTCCCAGTTTGGGTATTACCCACCAATGTTAGTGCCCCATTGTCATGGCACCGTCCAAGTACAAGTCATTGGGGGACACTTTCAGTGGAAGCCAAGATATTTATCCTCTTTAAGCCTGAATTTCCTCATCTATAAGTTCAGTCTATCAACAAGCCTTTATTAAGCACCAACTGTTTCTCAAGCACTCGGCAAAATTCTGGAGATAAAAAGAAAAGCAAATATATAATCTTTATCCTTAATTGGACTAAAATATGACCTTTACATCTCTAGAACTATGATCCTATAAAATATGAAGCTATTTATATTATTATAATACATAATTACATATGTATCATATAATTCTACTCAATTATAAATTTATTGTATATATTTTTATATTTGGACTAGAGAAGAAGTCAACATCTAAAAAATAAGCCTGTCAGGGAGGAGGGAGGAGGAGGAACACCAGACTATTTCTGAAACCTTCTAGCCGCCCAGCCCCCTGCCTATCAATCATCAGCGACTTCATTCTTCCTTTCCAAGGGGCACTGGGGTTGCAGAGGAGGGGAGAGGGGGCTGCCTCCTCTTTCCCTCCTTGCAGTTCCTACAAGTAACTGCAAAGTAACCCAAGCTCAATAGCTTTTGGATGTAGCCTTATGGGAGAGGTGAAGGATGGAAAATCTCTACCCCGATTGCAAATGTTCTCATTTCCCCTACATGATGTCTTCGGTGGGATAACCCTGAATGTCTTTAGCTTTTCCTTAAAAGTCACTTTGGATGAATGTCAGGGATTCAGGCTGGGCTGGGGATGGGGGATGGCACAGAGAGGGAAGGCCTTTGCAAAAACCCTTCTTCAGGATGTACGAGTTTTTCTGAGTGTGGTGACAGGAGACCTCAGGGACTTCTCTCTTCAGTACACTCTCTATTTAGTCTCTGTTTACTTAGAGGGAATAGCCTAGGGGCTACTGGAGAGAAAACATCTGTGGGAGATAATCTATAGAGTTATCTATCCATCACTCTTGTCCACTCTGTCTCCCTTGAGAGTAAGCTGAGAAACTTGTAATGAAAAGAGCTGGTGAAGAGGCTTCGGGGACAAATAAAAAAGACATGTTAAGGGCCAGCGAAAAATGGATAGACGGCATCATTAAAGCTCAATAGCCCTCTTATCAAAATCCAATAGGATAGACATTTGGCAAAAGGCTATAAATTTATTCTTTGACTTTTTCCAGAGCTGGAATTTATCTGTTAACATGAATACCCTACACAGAGGAAGATAGTATCAGTGAAAAAGAGTTAGATTCAGTCTCTGGGTTCATATGAAAGGGTGGAAGGAAGGAAGGAGGAGGGGGGAGAAAAAATATCGCACCAAACAGTCTTTCTCTTTGTCCAATTTTTGTTTATTTTCTTTTTACAGCTTGAAATGTAAGGAAGTGTTAATACAGTATGACTAGGGAGAAAATGAAAACCAAAGCTGATCTTTTTTTCCCTCCCACCCTCCCCTCGCCCCTTAAAAATCTTAAAAATAAATAACCATGAGTTTGCTCGCGTGGACCTAAGAGTGTGGGGGTGAACAAAAAGAGAAGCGGACCCCACTGGGGCTTCCCAAACCTTGGCTCATATCAGAGAACTGCCCTACGGCAGCATCAAGGCCGCTAAAAAGCAATGCTCGGGCAGAGAGTTCCAAATAAATTAGACCTAATAAAGTTGTATGAGAGAGAGAGACAGAGAGAGACACAGAGACAGAGAGAGAGACCCATAAATCTATCCAAGTTTATTATGATGTACAAAATGCTACAGGTCATAAAAGTCATCTGATACTTACACCCGGCTTTGTCAAAACGGGATGATTGGCTCATCATTATGATAATTTGTGAAATGATTATTTGGATATTATAACCATAGCTTGTCCCACTGGGCTGTTGTGAAGACATTTTCTATAGTCTGGGCCATCAGGAATGGCCTCTGGTAACGGGGGATGTCGAAAGGTCTCCGAGGGCCTCTCCCAATGGGACGACTGGGGCTTGATAAAGGATGGCTCCGAGGAACCAGAAATCAGACTTCAATAAGCGGGCAGGAAGGTAGCGAGAGGAGACAGAGGGAACCGCTGTCTTTTGTGAAGCAATTACTTGGGGGAGGCCACACACCCTGAGGCCTGAGCGGGGTCTATCATAATACCAGACACACACACACACATCAAGCCCACAGCACTGGATGATTTGGGACAAGCCTCGTTTTTTCTCAAGGTCCCCATTTCTTCATTTGCTAAATGAATTCTCCTTTAAGATCCAAAGCCATCGGATCGGATTGGATCCAATTGGATCAGGAACCAGCTGTACCCTTTCAAATGATGACCATAGAAAGCGATAGGGAAAAGTCGGGCAAGGATTGAGGTGGGAAATACACTTTTTTCATCCAAGGTATTCTAGCTGTCTGAGGGTTAAAGGGCTCTGTTTACAAACTAATCACTTGGTGATCTCTAATTTGTACGACATAATGGAAAGACCACTGGTTCTGGGGGGCAGAAAACCTGGATTCAGATCCCGCCTATAAATGCTGAGAGAGTCAATTGGGTGTTAATTCTTTCCTAGTTAGAGGAATGGATTGAGCAAGATAATCTGAGGAGGGGGGGCAGGGAAGGTCCTTCTAGGGTTAAATCTATGGTCCTTGGAGGAAAGAAGGCCGATGATCACAAACTATTGTGCATTGATTGGATCCAGAATGGGCTCCCGGTGTCACCGACCCAGGCCTACGGTACTTTGTAAACAATACACTGTAGGACTCTGCAACCACCTCCAACCCCTAGTGGAGAAGGGAATAAACCTTGGGTCATGAAGCTCCAGTTCTTTAGCTCAATGGTGAGAAATTCCTCTATTCTGGTTCATTTAGCTGTCTATTTCCTTCTGTTGTGTGTCCCCCATCCCACCCTCCCCCAGGCCACGGCCCTCTGGGCTGACCAAAACTGGCAGGAGAGATCCTTAATATTCCCGATCCGGTCCTCCCGGGGTCTCCTTCATCGATCCAGCCATTTCTTAGAGGGCTCTAATTTGCTTGTTATATCAGTTATGTCTTTATGAAATCAAAGTATACTTAGCTGCTGCAAACAGAGGCAGCCCGGAGTTGATTTTGATAATCTTTAGCTGAATAGGCTTGCTTCATTCCAATAAGCCTTGGACAAAGGGCCGGACAGTTGGGGGAGAGGGGGAGAGGGGCGGGGGGAGGGCCCTTTTTTTTTCTTTTTTTCTTTTTTTTTTTTTACAACATGTCTCTCTTGCCATTGTGAGGCAGCCGCTAATAAAAGAACCAGGAGTCCATTAATTCAGTGAATGAACATAGAGTAAAGTCAGTCCCCTCTCGAGAACAATAATAAGTGAGGTCAGCTCCGGTTGCCATGGAAACTAAGTACTCCTAAGAAGTTTGCATCCTTGATTTTGCTGAATCAAAGCCCCCAAAGTGAAGAGGGGCCAACGCATCGAGAGCTCGGACCGGAAAGTCAGAAAGTCCAACCTTGACTGGGCCAACTCTGCCCCCCCCCCCATCCCCATCTCCACCCCCCCCCACCCTCACCCTCAACTGATTTATTTATTTTTGGGGCAGCTGCTTTTGATGAATTTCCCTCCCATTTGCCCTTTGGTATTATTGACAGGTTACTTCATTTCTTCTTCCTCCTATCTTCCCCTGAATCCTTCCTCGGCCCGGCCTGTTTAGGGGTGTGTGAGTGGGGGGGGCACCTGCTGATATTTGCTTATCTGAAGAGTCTTTCTTCGGAGGCTCTTGCCAGTATAAATCAGGGGGCAAGGCCCTATCTAGAACTGATAGCACCCAGATGAACTCTAAACCCGCCTGCGCCTGAACTTGGCACTGTGGGATGAGTTTCAGTTCTTAATACTGTCAATACCCGGGCCGATAAGGTTGATTAATGGCACATTAATGTGTCCCTGATCTGGGAGTCATGGCCTGCCCAAGACTAGGTGACGACTTCCGGGTTTCATTAGAAAGGTGACCTTTTATCTTCCTTTCCCCCACCCCAACACCTCCCTTCTAAATTAAGTTCATTCTCCACCCCACAGCCCCCCTTCCTTTATCTAAGTTTTCATTAAATCAGCTTTAAACCACCAGATTAGTCCAGGGAGCAATGAAACTAATTAATTTTCCTCCCATTACTTTATAACCTCCTGAATCTCTTGTCATCTTTAAGTGATCTGAATGTCCAAAAGCCCGGGTCCTGTTCTGAAACTGTTGGGGGACTTTTTGGGGGGAGTCACTCTTTGGGAAACAGACTTTGGACTCCCCCCCCCCCTCCTTCTAAGCTGAAATTCCTCCCGAAAAGGAAAAGAGATTGGTAACTGCTCTCCCCTCCAACTTTTGATTTTGGTTCTTCAGCAAAAGGAGAAAGAAGGAAATGTGTTTGCCCTCCCCGAGAAAAGCAGTCAGGTCAGCTTGTGAAATATAGCTGGGGGGTGGAGAAAGATGGCTAAGAGACATGGTAGCAGCCTCCAGTTAGTTTAAGAATGCCAGA